>NC_034202.2:3361742-3661742 GCF_002021735.2 Oncorhynchus kisutch
GGGAGACCGGGTTCAATTCCCGACGGGGAGAAAGGACTGCTTTTTTTAAGGTGAACAATGTAGCTGAGCCCACAAATCGAAACATATGCTTGGAGATAAGCTATGATACGATTTCCGGCTTTTTCTCAGTATTCCAAGGCATTGGTTGTTCAGTGGTAGAATCTCGCCTGCCACGCGGGAGGCCCGGGTTCGATTCCCGGCCAATGCAGGATGTTTTGAACATGTAATTTCGTGAAGTATGCAAACCCCTGGAGGAAAAATCTGTGTTCGATTGCCAGGCCAACAGAAATCTCTGTTGTCTTGGTCGAAATCTCAACTGACTCTTGAAAAATCTCACTTTGCTTTCGTTTTCAGTTTGGACATTCACTCATTCTCAGAGACTTTGGTGAATCCATTGTAGATGTCCAGTGTGTGAGGTGATTTACTTTGTGCAAGGCTTTAGTTGTTAAAAGGGAAACGAGTAACCAACTAGTCAGTGACAACTGTCTTGAGTTTGGCATTTGTGACAATGTCCTGGGACATCCCACAAACGCGTCACCTTCTAACTACGATTGTGTGGCCTGTGAGTGGTATAGAGCGAAATCGATTCCATGTACGTGTTCGTGAGAGTCCCAGCATTCCATAGAGGGGTCACAGCAGCTTCTAGCTCTAACCATTCAGTCTATACAGATGTTTTTGTTAGAAGGGTTAAAGCCCAACACTGCAAACTTATGGTTTGTACCAATGCTCCACGTTTTTTCAAAGGTCCAACACACCAGCTCCTCGTTAGTATAGTGTGAGTATCCCCGCCTGTCACGCGGGAGACCGGGTTCAATTCCCCGACGGGGAGAAAGGACTGCTTTTTTTAAGGTGAACAATGTAGCTTAGCCCACAAATCGAAACATATGCTTGGAGATAAGCTTTATGATACGATTTCCGGCCTTTTCTCAGTATTCCAAGGCATGGTTGTTCAGTGGTAGAATTCTCGCCTGCCACGCGGGAGGCCCGGGTTCGATTCCCGGCCAATGCAGGATGTTTTGAACATGTAATTTCGTGAAGTATGCAAACCCCTGAGGAAGAAATCTGTGTTCGATTGCCAGGCCAACAGAAATCTCTGTGGTCTTGGTCGAAATCTCAACTGACTCTTGAAAATCTCACTTTGCTTTCGTTTTCAGTTTGGGACATTCACTCATTCTCAGGAGACTTTGGTCAATCCATTGTAGATGTCCAGTGTGTGAGGTGATTTACTTGTGCAAGGCGTTTAGTTGTTAAAAGGGAAACCAGTAACCAACTAGTCAGTGACAACTGTCTTGAGTTTGGCATTTGTGACAATGTCCTGGGACATCCCACAAACGCGTCACCTTCTAACTACGATTGTGTGGCCTGTGAGTGGTATAGAGCGAAATCGATTCCATGTACGTGTTCGTGAGAGTCCCAGCATTCCATAGAGGGGTCACAGCAGCTTCTAGCTCTAACCATTCAGTCTATACAGATGTTTTTGTTAGAAGGGTTAAAGCCCAACACTGCAAACTTATGGTTTGTACCAAATGCTCCACGTTTTTTCAAAGGTCCAACACACCAGCTCCTCGTTAGTATAGTGGTGAGTATCCCCGCCTGTCACGCGGGAGACCGGGGTTCAAGTTCCCCGACGGGAGAAAGGACTCCTTTTTTAAGGTGAACATGTAGCTGAGCCCACAAATCGAAACATATGCTTGGAGATAAAGCTTTATGATACGATTTCCGGCCTTTTTCTCAGTATT
This sequence comes from Oncorhynchus kisutch, assembly GCF_002021735.2. Taxonomy (NCBI): domain Eukaryota; kingdom Metazoa; phylum Chordata; class Actinopteri; order Salmoniformes; family Salmonidae; genus Oncorhynchus; species Oncorhynchus kisutch. Next base: position 3,363,482 of record NC_034202.2, read on the forward strand.
CCAAGGCATTGGTTGTTCAGTGGTAGAATTCTCGCCTGCCACGCGGGAGGCCCGGGTTCGATTCCCGGCCAATGCAGGATGTTTTGAACATGTAATTTCGTGAAGTATGCAAACCCCTGAGGAAGAAATCTGTGTTCGATTGCCAGGCCAACAGAATCTCTGTTGGTCTTGGTCGAAATCTCAACTGACTCTTGAAAAATCTCACTTTGCTTTCGTTTTCAGTTTGGACATTCACTCATTCTCAGGAGACTTGGTGAATCCATTGTAGATGTCCAGTGTGTGAGGTGATTTACTTTGTGCAAGGCTTTAGTTGTTAAAAGGGAAACCAGTAACCAACTAGTCAGTGACACTGTCTTGAGTTTGGCATTTGTGACAATGTCCTGGGACATCCCACAAACGCGTCACCTTCTAACTACGATTGTGTGGCCTGTGAGTGGTATAGAGCGAAATCGATTCCATGTACGTGTTCGTGAGAGTCCCCAGCATTCCATAGAGGGGTCACAGCAGCTTCTAGCTCTAACCATTCAGTCTATACAGATGTTTTTGTTAGAAGGGTTAAAGCCCAACACTGCAAACTTATGGTTTGTACCAATGCTCCACCGTTTTTTCAAAGGTCCAACACAACCAGCTCCTCGTTAGTATAGTGGTGAGTATCCCCGCCTGTCACGCGGGAGACCGGGGTTCAATTCCCCGACGGGGAGAAAGGACTCCTTTTTTAAGGTGAACAGTGTAGCTGAGCCCACAAATCGAAACATATGCTTGGAGATAAAGCTTTATGATACGATTTCCGGCCTTTTCTCAGTATTCCAAGGCATTGGTTGTTCAGTGGTAGAATTCTCGCCTGCCACGCGGGAGGCCCGGGTTCGATTCCCGGCCAATGCAGGATGTTTTTGAACATGTAATTTCGTGAAGTATGCAAACCCCTGAGGAAGAAATCTGTGTTCGATTGCCAGGCCAACAGAAATCTCTGTTGTCTTGGTCGAAATCTCAACTGACTCTTGAAAAATCTCACTTTGCTTTCGTTTCAGTTTGGGACATTCACCTCATTCTCAGGAGACTTTGGTGAATCCATTGTAGATGTCCAGTGTGTGAGGTGGATTTACTTTGTGCAAGGCTTTAGTTGTTAAAAGGGGAAACCAGTAACCAACTAGTCAGTGACAACTGTCTTGAGTTTGGCATTTGTGACAATGTCCTGGGACATCCCACAAACGCGTCACCTGCTAACTACGATTGTGTGGGCCTGTGAGTGGTATAGAGCGAAATCGATTCCATGTACGTGTTCGTGAGAGTCCCAGCATTCCATAGAGGGGTCACAGCAGCTTCTAGCTCTAACCATTCAGTCTATACAGATGTTTTTGTTAGAAGGGTTAAAGCCCAACACTGCAAACTTATGGGTTTGTAACCAATGCTCCACGTTTTTTCAAAGGTCCAACACACCAGCCTCCTCGTTAGTATAGTGGTGAGTATCCCCGCCTGTCACGCGGGAGACCGGGGTTCAATTCCCGACGGGGAGAAAGGACTCCTTTTTTTAAGGTGAACAGTGTAGCTTAGCCCACAAATCGAAACATATGCTTGGAGATAAAGCTTTATGATACGATTTCCGGCCTTTTCTCAGTATTCCAAGGCATTGGTTGTTCAGTGGTGAATTCTCCGCCTGCCACGCGGGAGGCCCGTGGTTCGATTCCCGGCCAATGCAGGATGTTTTGAACATGTAATTTCGTGAAGTAGCAAACCCCTGAGGAAGAAATCTGTGTTCGATTGCCAGGCCAACAGAAATCTCTGTTGGTCTTGGTCGAAATCTCAACTGACTCTTGAAAAATCTCACTTTGCTTTCGTTTCAGTTTGGACCATTCACTCATTCTCAGGAGACTTTGGTCAATCCATTGTAGATGTCCAGTGTGTGAGGTGATTTACTTTGTGCAAGGCTTTAGTTGTTAAAAGGGAAACCAGTAACCAACTAGTCAGTGACAACTGTCTTGAGTTTGGCATTTGTGACAATGTCCTGGGACATCCCACAAACGCGTCACCTTCTAACTACGATTGTGTGGCCTGTGAGTGGTATAGAGCGAAATCGATTCCATGTACGTGTTCGTGAGAGTCCCAGCATTCCATAGAGGGGTCACAGCAGCTTTCTAGCTCTAACCATTCAGTCTATACAGATGTTTTTGTTAGAAGGGTTAAAGCCAACACTGCAAACTTATGGTTTGTACCAATGCTCCACGTTTTTTCAAAGGTCCAACACACCAGCTCCTCGTTAGTATAGTGGTGAGTATCCCCGCCTGTCACGCGGGAGACCGGGGTTCAATTCCCCGACGGGGAGAAAGGACTCCTTTTTTTAAGGTGAACAGTGTAGCTTAGCCCACAAATCGAAACATATGCTTGGAGATAAAGCTTTATGATACGATTTCCGGCCTTTTCTCAGTATTCCAAGGCATTGGTTGTTCAGTGGTAGAATTCTCCGCCTGCCACGCGGGAGGCCCGGGTTCGATTCCCGGCCAATGCAGGATGTTTTGAACATGTAATTTCGTGAAGTATGCAAACCCCTGAGGAAGAAATCTGTGTTCGATTGCCAGGCCAACAGAAATCTCTGTTGGTCTTGGTCGAAATCTCAACTGACTCTTGAAAAATCTCACTTTGCTTTCGTTTTCAGTTTGGACATTCACTCATTCTCAGGAGACTTTGGTCAATCCATTGTAGATGTCCAGTGTGTGAGGTGATTTACTTTGTGCAAGGCTTTAGTTGTTAAAAGGGAAACCAGTAACCAACTAGTCAGTGACAACTGTCTTGAGTTTGGCATTTGTGACAATGTCCTGGGACATCCCACAAACGCGTCACCTTCTAACTACGATTGTGTGGCCTGTGAGTGGTATAGAGCGAAATCGATTCCATGTACGTGTTCGTGAGAGTCCCAGCATTCCATAGAGGGGTCACAGCAGCTTCTAGCTCTAACCATTCAGTCTATACAGATGTTTTTGTTAGAAGGGTTAAAGCCCAACACTGCAAACTTATGGTTTGTACCAATGCTCCACGTTTTTTCAAAGGTCCAACACACCAGCTCCTCGTTAGTATAGTGGTGAGTATCCCCGCCTGTCACGCGGGAGACCGGGGTTCAATTCCCCGACGGGGAGAAAGGACTCTTTTTTAAGGTGAACAGTGTAGCTTAGCCCACAAATCGAAACATATGCTTGGAGATAAAGCTTTATGATACGATTTCCGGCCTTTTCTCAGTATTCCAAGGCATTGGTTGTTCAGTGGTAGAATTCTCGCCTGCCACGCGGGAGGCCCGGGTTCGATTCCCGGCCAATGCAGGATGTTTTGAACATGTAATTTCGTGAAGTATGCAAACCCCTGAGGAAGAAATCTGTGTTCGATTGCCAGGCCAACAGAAATCTCTGTTGGTCTTGGTCGAAATCTCAACTGACTCTTGAAAAATCTCACTTTGCTTTCGTTTTCAGTTTGGACATTCACTCATTCTCAGGAGACTTTGGTCAATCCATTGTAGATGTCCAGTGTGTGAGGTGATTTACTTTGTGCAAGGCTTTAGTTGTTAAAAGGGAAACCAGTAACCAACTAGTCAGTGACAACTGTCTTGAGTTTGGCATTTGTGACAATGTCCTGGGACATCCCACAAACGCGTCACCTTCTAACTACGATTGTGTGGCCTGTGAGTGGTATAGAGCGAAATCGATTCCATGTACGTGTTCGTGAGAGTCCCAGCATTCCATAGAGGGGTCACAGCAGCTTCTAGCTCTAACCATTCAGTCTATACAGATGTTTTTGTTAGAAGGGTTAAAGCCCAACACTGCAAACTTATGGTTTGTACCAATGCTCCACGTTTTTTCAAAGGTCCAACACACCAGCTCCTCGTTAGTATAGTGGTGAGTATCCCCGCCTGTCACGCGGGAGACCGGGGTTCAATTCCCCGACGGGGAGAAAGGACTCCTTTTTTTAAGGTGAACAGTGTAGCTTAGCCCACAAATCGAAACATATGCTTGGAGATAAAGCTTTATGATACGATTTCCGGCCTTTTCTCAGTATTCCAAGGCATTGGTTGTTCAGTGGTAGAATTCTCGCCTGCCACGCGGGAGGCCCGGGTTCGATTCCCGGCCAATGCAGGATGTTTTGAACATGTAATTTCGTGAAGTATGCAAACCCCTGAGGAAGAAATCTGTGTTCGATTGCCAGGCCAACAGAAATCTCTGTTGGTCTTGGTCGAAATCTCAACTGACTCTTGAAAAATCTCACTTTGCTTTCGTTTTCAGTTTGGACATTCACTCATTCTCAGGAGACTTTGGTCAATCCATTGTAGATGTCCAGTGTGTGAGGTGATTTACTTTGTGCAAGGCTTTAGTTGTTAAAAGGGAAACCAGTAACCAACTAGTCAGTGACAACTGTCTTGAGTTTGGCATTTGTGACAATGTCCTGGGACATCCCACAAACGCGTCACCTTCTAACTACGATTGTGTGGCCTGTGAGTGGTATAGAGCGAAATCGATTCCATGTACGTGTTCGTGAGAGTCCCAGCATTCCATAGAGGGGTCACAGCAGCTTCTAGCTCTAACCATTCAGTCTATACAGATGTTTTTGTTAGAAGGGTTAAAGCCCAACACTGCAAACTTATGGTTTGTACCAATGCTCCACGTTTTTTCAAAGGTCCAACACACCAGCTCCTCGTTAGTATAGTGGTGAGTATCCCCGCCTGTCACGCGGGAGACCGGGGTTCAATTCCCCGACGGGGAGAAAGGACTCCTTTTTTTAAGGTGAACAGTGTAGCTTAGCCCACAAATCGAAACATATGCTTGGAGATAAAGCTTTATGATACGATTTCCGGCCTTTTCTCAGTATTCCAAGGCATTGGTTGTTCAGTGGTAGAATTCTCGCCTGCCACGCGGGAGGCCCGGGTTCGATTCCCGGCCAATGCAGGATGTTTTGAACATGTAATTTCGTGAAGTATGCAAACCCCTGAGGAAGAAATCTGTGTTCGATTGCCAGGCCAACAGAAATCTCTGTTGGTCTTGGTCGAAATCTCAACTGACTCTTGAAAAATCTCACTTTGCTTTCGTTTTCAGTTTGGACATTCACTCATTCTCAGGAGACTTTGGTCAATCCATTGTAGATGTCCAGTGTGTGAGGTGATTTACTTTGTGCAAGGCTTTAGTTGTTAAAAGGGAAACCAGTAACCAACTAGTCAGTGACAACTGTCTTGAGTTTGGCATTTGTGACAATGTCCTGGGACATCCCACAAACGCGTCACCTTCTAACTACGATTGTGTGGCCTGTGAGTGGTATAGAGCGAAATCGATTCCATGTACGTGTTCGTGAGAGTCCCAGCATTCCATAGAGGGGTCACAGCAGCTTCTAGCTCTAACCATTCAGTCTATACAGATGTTTTTGTTAGAAGGGTTAAAGCCCAACACTGCAAACTTATGGTTTGTACCAATGCTCCACGTTTTTTCAAAGGTCCAACACACCAGCTCCTCGTTAGTATAGTGGTGAGTATCCCCGCCTGTCACGCGGGAGACCGGGGTTCAATTCCCCGACGGGGAGAAAGGACTCCTTTTTTTAAGGTGAACAGTGTAGCTTAGCCCACAAATCGAAACATATGCTTGGAGATAAAGCTTTATGATACGATTTCCGGCCTTTTCTCAGTATTCCAAGGCATTGGTTGTTCAGTGGTAGAATTCTCGCCTGCCACGCGGGAGGCCCGGGTTCGATTCCCGGCCAATGCAGGATGTTTTGAACATGTAATTTCGTGAAGTATGCAAACCCCTGAGGAAGAAATCTGTGTTCGATTGCCAGGCCAACAGAAATCTCTGTTGGTCTTGGTCGAAATCTCAACTGACTCTTGAAAAATCTCACTTTGCTTTCGTTTTCAGTTTGGACATTCACTCATTCTCAGGAGACTTTGGTCAATCCATTGTAGATGTCCAGTGTGTGAGGTGATTTACTTTGTGCAAGGCTTTAGTTGTTAAAAGGGAAACCAGTAACCAACTAGTCAGTGACAACTGTCTTGAGTTTGGCATTTGTGACAATGTCCTGGGACATCCCACAAACGCGTCACCTTCTAACTACGATTGTGTGGCCTGTGAGTGGTATAGAGCGAAATCGATTCCATGTACGTGTTCGTGAGAGTCCCAGCATTCCATAGAGGGGTCACAGCAGCTTCTAGCTCTAACCATTCAGTCTATACAGATGTTTTTGTTAGAAGGGTTAAAGCCCAACACTGCAAACTTATGGTTTGTACCAATGCTCCACGTTTTTTCAAAGGTCCAACACACCAGCTCCTCGTTAGTATAGTGGTGAGTATCCCCGCCTGTCACGCGGGAGACCGGGGTTCAATTCCCCGACGGGGAGAAAGGACTCCTTTTTTTAAGGTGAACAGTGTAGCTTAGCCCACAAATCGAAACATATGCTTGGAGATAAAGCTTTATGATACGATTTCCGGCCTTTTCTCAGTATTCCAAGGCATTGGTTGTTCAGTGGTAGAATTCTCGCCTGCCACGCGGGAGGCCCGGGTTCGATTCCCGGCCAATGCAGGATGTTTTGAACATGTAATTTCGTGAAGTATGCAAACCCCTGAGGAAGAAATCTGTGTTCGATTGCCAGGCCAACAGAAATCTCTGTTGGTCTTGGTCGAAATCTCAACTGACTCTTGAAAAATCTCACTTTGCTTTCGTTTTCAGTTTGGACATTCACTCATTCTCAGGAGACTTTGGTCAATCCATTGTAGATGTCCAGTGTGTGAGGTGATTTACTTTGTGCAAGGCTTTAGTTGTTAAAAGGGAAACCAGTAACCAACTAGTCAGTGACAACTGTCTTGAGTTTGGCATTTGTGACAATGTCCTGGGACATCCCACAAACGCGTCACCTTCTAACTACGATTGTGTGGCCTGTGAGTGGTATAGAGCGAAATCGATTCCATGTACGTGTTCGTGAGAGTCCCAGCATTCCATAGAGGGGTCACAGCAGCTTCTAGCTCTAACCATTCAGTCTATACAGATGTTTTTGTTAGAAGGGTTAAAGCCCAACACTGCAAACTTATGGTTTGTACCAATGCTCCACGTTTTTTCAAAGGTCCAACACACCAGCTCCTCGTTAGTATAGTGGTGAGTATCCCCGCCTGTCACGCGGGAGACCGGGGTTCAATTCCCCGACGGGGAGAAAGGACTCCTTTTTTTAAGGTGAACAGTGTAGCTTAGCCCACAAATCGAAACATATGCTTGGAGATAAAGCTTTATGATACGATTTCCGGCCTTTTCTCAGTATTCCAAGGCATTGGTTGTTCAGTGGTAGAATTCTCGCCTGCCACGCGGGAGGCCCGGGTTCGATTCCCGGCCAATGCAGGATGTTTTGAACATGTAATTTCGTGAAGTATGCAAACCCCTGAGGAAGAAATCTGTGTTCGATTGCCAGGCCAACAGAAATCTCTGTTGGTCTTGGTCGAAATCTCAACTGACTCTTGAAAAATCTCACTTTGCTTTCGTTTTCAGTTTGGACATTCACTCATTCTCAGGAGACTTTGGTCAATCCATTGTAGATGTCCAGTGTGTGAGGTGATTTACTTTGTGCAAGGCTTTAGTTGTTAAAAGGGAAACCAGTAACCAACTAGTCAGTGACAACTGTCTTGAGTTTGGCATTTGTGACAATGTCCTGGGACATCCCACAAACGCGTCACCTTCTAACTACGATTGTGTGGCCTGTGAGTGGTATAGAGCGAAATCGATTCCATGTACGTGTTCGTGAGAGTCCCAGCATTCCATAGAGGGGTCACAGCAGCTTCTAGCTCTAACCATTCAGTCTATACAGATGTTTTTGTTAGAAGGGTTAAAGCCCAACACTGCAAACTTATGGTTTGTACCAATGCTCCACGTTTTTTCAAAGGTCCAACACACCAGCTCCTCGTTAGTATAGTGGTGAGTATCCCCGCCTGTCACGCGGGAGACCGGGGTTCAATTCCCCGACGGGGAGAAAGGACTCCTTTTTTTAAGGTGAACAGTGTAGCTTAGCCCACAAATCGAAACATATGCTTGGAGATAAAGCTTTATGATACGATTTCCGGCCTTTTCTCAGTATTCCAAGGCATTGGTTGTTCAGTGGTAGAATTCTCGCCTGCCACGCGGGAGGCCCGGGTTCGATTCCCGGCCAATGCAGGATGTTTTGAACATGTAATTTCGTGAAGTATGCAAACCCCTGAGGAAGAAATCTGTGTTCGATTGCCAGGCCAACAGAAATCTCTGTTGGTCTTGGTCGAAATCTCAACTGACTCTTGAAAAATCTCACTTTGCTTTCGTTTTCAGTTTGGACATTCACTCATTCTCAGGAGACTTTGGTCAATCCATTGTAGATGTCCAGTGTGTGAGGTGATTTACTTTGTGCAAGGCTTTAGTTGTTAAAAGGGAAACCAGTAACCAACTAGTCAGTGACAACTGTCTTGAGTTTGGCATTTGTGACAATGTCCTGGGACATCCCACAAACGCGTCACCTTCTAACTACGATTGTGTGGCCTGTGAGTGGTATAGAGCGAAATCGATTCCATGTACGTGTTCGTGAGAGTCCCAGCATTCCATAGAGGGGTCACAGCAGCTTCTAGCTCTAACCATTCAGTCTATACAGATGTTTTTGTTAGAAGGGTTAAAGCCCAACACTGCAAACTTATGGTTTGTACCAATGCTCCACGTTTTTTCAAAGGTCCAACACACCAGCTCCTCGTTAGTATAGTGGTGAGTATCCCCGCCTGTCACGCGGGAGACCGGGGTTCAATTCCCCGACGGGGAGAAAGGACTCCTTTTTTTAAGGTGAACAGTGTAGCTTAGCCCACAAATCGAAACATATGCTTGGAGATAAAGCTTTATGATACGATTTCCGGCCTTTTCTCAGTATTCCAAGGCATTGGTTGTTCAGTGGTAGAATTCTCGCCTGCCACGCGGGAGGCCCGGGTTCGATTCCCGGCCAATGCAGGATGTTTTGAACATGTAATTTCGTGAAGTATGCAAACCCCTGAGGAAGAAATCTGTGTTCGATTGCCAGGCCAACAGAAATCTCTGTTGGTCTTGGTCGAAATCTCAACTGACTCTTGAAAAATCTCACTTTGCTTTCGTTTTCAGTTTGGACATTCACTCATTCTCAGGAGACTTTGGTCAATCCATTGTAGATGTCCAGTGTGTGAGGTGATTTACTTTGTGCAAGGCTTTAGTTGTTAAAAGGGAAACCAGTAACCAACTAGTCAGTGACAACTGTCTTGAGTTTGGCATTTGTGACAATGTCCTGGGACATCCCACAAACGCGTCACCTTCTAACTACGATTGTGTGGCCTGTGAGTGGTATAGAGCGAAATCGATTCCATGTACGTGTTCGTGAGAGTCCCAGCATTCCATAGAGGGGTCACAGCAGCTTCTAGCTCTAACCATTCAGTCTATACAGATGTTTTTGTTAGAAGGGTTAAAGCCCAACACTGCAAACTTATGGTTTGTACCAATGCTCCACGTTTTTTCAAAGGTCCAACACACCAGCTCCTCGTTAGTATAGTGGTGAGTATCCCCGCCTGTCACGCGGGAGACCGGGGTTCAATTCCCCGACGGGGAGAAAGGACTCCTTTTTTTAAGGTGAACAGTGTAGCTTAGCCCACAAATCGAAACATATGCTTGGAGATAAAGCTTTATGATACGATTTCCGGCCTTTTCTCAGTATTCCAAGGCATTGGTTGTTCAGTGGTAGAATTCTCGCCTGCCACGCGGGAGGCCCGGGTTCGATTCCCGGCCAATGCAGGATGTTTTGAACATGTAATTTCGTGAAGTATGCAAACCCCTGAGGAAGAAATCTGTGTTCGATTGCCAGGCCAACAGAAATCTCTGTTGGTCTTGGTCGAAATCTCAACTGACTCTTGAAAAATCTCACTTTGCTTTCGTTTTCAGTTTGGACATTCACTCATTCTCAGGAGACTTTGGTCAATCCATTGTAGATGTCCAGTGTGTGAGGTGATTTACTTTGTGCAAGGCTTTAGTTGTTAAAAGGGAAACCAGTAACCAACTAGTCAGTGACAACTGTCTTGAGTTTGGCATTTGTGACAATGTCCTGGGACATCCCACAAACGCGTCACCTTCTAACTACGATTGTGTGGCCTGTGAGTGGTATAGAGCGAAATCGATTCCATGTACGTGTTCGTGAGAGTCCCAGCATTCCATAGAGGGGTCACAGCAGCTTCTAGCTCTAACCATTCAGTCTATACAGATGTTTTTGTTAGAAGGGTTAAAGCCCAACACTGCAAACTTATGGTTTGTACCAATGCTCCACGTTTTTTCAAAGGTCCAACACACCAGCTCCTCGTTAGTATAGTGGTGAGTATCCCCGCCTGTCACGCGGGAGACCGGGGTTCAATTCCCCGACGGGGAGAAAGGACTCCTTTTTTTAAGGTGAACAGTGTAGCTTAGCCCACAAATCGAAACATATGCTTGGAGATAAAGCTTTATGATACGATTTCCGGCCTTTTCTCAGTATTCCAAGGCATTGGTTGTTCAGTGGTAGAATTCTCGCCTGCCACGCGGGAGGCCCGGGTTCGATTCCCGGCCAATGCAGGATGTTTTGAACATGTAATTTCGTGAAGTATGCAAACCCCTGAGGAAGAAATCTGTGTTCGATTGCCAGGCCAACAGAAATCTCTGTTGGTCTTGGTCGAAATCTCAACTGACTCTTGAAAAATCTCACTTTGCTTTCGTTTTCAGTTTGGACATTCACTCATTCTCAGGAGACTTTGGTCAATCCATTGTAGATGTCCAGTGTGTGAGGTGATTTACTTTGTGCAAGGCTTTAGTTGTTAAAAGGGAAACCAGTAACCAACTAGTCAGTGACAACTGTCTTGAGTTTGGCATTTGTGACAATGTCCTGGGACATCCCACAAACGCGTCACCTTCTAACTACGATTGTGTGGCCTGTGAGTGGTATAGAGCGAAATCGATTCCATGTACGTGTTCGTGAGAGTCCCAGCATTCCATAGAGGGGTCACAGCAGCTTCTAGCTCTAACCATTCAGTCTATACAGATGTTTTTGTTAGAAGGGTTAAAGCCCAACACTGCAAACTTATGGTTTGTACCAATGCTCCACGTTTTTTCAAAGGTCCAACACACCAGCTCCTCGTTAGTATAGTGGTGAGTATCCCCGCCTGTCACGCGGGAGACCGGGGTTCAATTCCCCGACGGGGAGAAAGGACTCCTTTTTTTAAGGTGAACAGTGTAGCTTAGCCCACAAATCGAAACATATGCTTGGAGATAAAGCTTTATGATACGATTTCCGGCCTTTTCTCAGTATTCCAAGGCATTGGTTGTTCAGTGGTAGAATTCTCGCCTGCCACGCGGGAGGCCCGGGTTCGATTCCCGGCCAATGCAGGATGTTTTGAACATGTAATTTCGTGAAGTATGCAAACCCCTGAGGAAGAAATCTGTGTTCGATTGCCAGGCCAACAGAAATCTCTGTTGGTCTTGGTCGAAATCTCAACTGACTCTTGAAAAATCTCACTTTGCTTTCGTTTTCAGTTTGGACATTCACTCATTCTCAGGAGACTTTGGTCAATCCATTGTAGATGTCCAGTGTGTGAGGTGATTTACTTTGTGCAAGGCTTTAGTTGTTAAAAGGGAAACCAGTAACCAACTAGTCAGTGACAACTGTCTTGAGTTTGGCATTTGTGACAATGTCCTGGGACATCCCACAAACGCGTCACCTTCTAACTACGATTGTGTGGCCTGTGAGTGGTATAGAGCGAAATCGATTCCATGTACGTGTTCGTGAGAGTCCCAGCATTCCATAGAGGGGTCACAGCAGCTTCTAGCTCTAACCATTCAGTCTATACAGATGTTTTTGTTAGAAGGGTTAAAGCCCAACACTGCAAACTTATGGTTTGTACCAATGCTCCACGTTTTTTCAAAGGTCCAACACACCAGCTCCTCGTTAGTATAGTGGTGAGTATCCCCGCCTGTCACGCGGGAGACCGGGGTTCAATTCCCCGACGGGGAGAAAGGACTCCTTTTTTTAAGGTGAACAGTGTAGCTTAGCCCACAAATCGAAACATATGCTTGGAGATAAAGCTTTATGATACGATTTCCGGCCTTTTCTCAGTATTCCAAGGCATTGGTTGTTCAGTGGTAGAATTCTCGCCTGCCACGCGGGAGGCCCGGGTTCGATTCCCGGCCAATGCAGGATGTTTTGAACATGTAATTTCGTGAAGTATGCAAACCCCTGAGGAAGAAATCTGTGTTCGATTGCCAGGCCAACAGAAATCTCTGTTGGTCTTGGTCGAAATCTCAACTGACTCTTGAAAAATCTCACTTTGCTTTCGTTTTCAGTTTGGACATTCACTCATTCTCAGGAGACTTTGGTCAATCCATTGTAGATGTCCAGTGTGTGAGGTGATTTACTTTGTGCAAGGCTTTAGTTGTTAAAAGGGAAACCAGTAACCAACTAGTCAGTGACAACTGTCTTGAGTTTGGCATTTGTGACAATGTCCTGGGACATCCCACAAACGCGTCACCTTCTAACTACGATTGTGTGGCCTGTGAGTGGTATAGAGCGAAATCGATTCCATGTACGTGTTCGTGAGAGTCCCAGCATTCCATAGAGGGGTCACAGCAGCTTCTAGCTCTAACCATTCAGTCTATACAGATGTTTTTGTTAGAAGGGTTAAAGCCCAACACTGCAAACTTATGGTTTGTACCAATGCTCCACGTTTTTTCAAAGGTCCAACACACCAGCTCCTCGTTAGTATAGTGGTGAGTATCCCCGCCTGTCACGCGGGAGACCGGGGTTCAATTCCCCGACGGGGAGAAAGGACTCCTTTTTTTAAGGTGAACAGTGTAGCTTAGCCCACAAATCGAAACATATGCTTGGAGATAAAGCTTTATGATACGATTTCCGGCCTTTTCTCAGTATTCCAAGGCATTGGTTGTTCAGTGGTAGAATTCTCGCCTGCCACGCGGGAGGCCCGGGTTCGATTCCCGGCCAATGCAGGATGTTTTGAACATGTAATTTCGTGAAGTATGCAAACCCCTGAGGAAGAAATCTGTGTTCGATTGCCAGGCCAACAGAAATCTCTGTTGGTCTTGGTCGAAATCTCAACTGACTCTTGAAAAATCTCACTTTGCTTTCGTTTTCAGTTTGGACATTCACTCATTCTCAGGAGACTTTGGTCAATCCATTGTAGATGTCCAGTGTGTGAGGTGATTTACTTTGTGCAAGGCTTTAGTTGTTAAAAGGGAAACCAGTAACCAACTAGTCAGTGACAACTGTCTTGAGTTTGGCATTTGTGACAATGTCCTGGGACATCCCACAAACGCGTCACCTTCTAACTACGATTGTGTGGCCTGTGAGTGGTATAGAGCGAAATCGATTCCATGTACGTGTTCGTGAGAGTCCCAGCATTCCATAGAGGGGTCACAGCAGCTTCTAGCTCTAACCATTCAGTCTATACAGATGTTTTTGTTAGAAGGGTTAAAGCCCAACACTGCAAACTTATGGTTTGTACCAATGCTCCACGTTTTTTCAAAGGTCCAACACACCAGCTCCTCGTTAGTATAGTGGTGAGTATCCCCGCCTGTCACGCGGGAGACCGGGGTTCAATTCCCCGACGGGGAGAAAGGACTCCTTTTTTTAAGGTGAACAGTGTAGCTTAGCCCACAAATCGAAACATATGCTTGGAGATAAAGCTTTATGATACGATTTCCGGCCTTTTCTCAGTATTCCAAGGCATTGGTTGTTCAGTGGTAGAATTCTCGCCTGCCACGCGGGAGGCCCGGGTTCGATTCCCGGCCAATGCAGGATGTTTTGAACATGTAATTTCGTGAAGTATGCAAACCCCTGAGGAAGAAATCTGTGTTCGATTGCCAGGCCAACAGAAATCTCTGTTGGTCTTGGTCGAAATCTCAACTGACTCTTGAAAAATCTCACTTTGCTTTCGTTTTCAGTTTGGACATTCACTCATTCTCAGGAGACTTTGGTCAATCCATTGTAGATGTCCAGTGTGTGAGGTGATTTACTTTGTGCAAGGCTTTAGTTGTTAAAAGGGAAACCAGTAACCAACTAGTCAGTGACAACTGTCTTGAGTTTGGCATTTGTGACAATGTCCTGGGACATCCCACAAACGCGTCACCTTCTAACTACGATTGTGTGGCCTGTGAGTGGTATAGAGCGAAATCGATTCCATGTACGTGTTCGTGAGAGTCCCAGCATTCCATAGAGGGGTCACAGCAGCTTCTAGCTCTAACCATTCAGTCTATACAGATGTTTTTGTTAGAAGGGTTAAAGCCCAACACTGCAAACTTATGGTTTGTACCAATGCTCCACGTTTTTTCAAAGGTCCAACACACCAGCTCCTCGTTAGTATAGTGGTGAGTATCCCCGCCTGTCACGCGGGAGACCGGGGTTCAATTCCCCGACGGGGAGAAAGGACTCCTTTTTTTAAGGTGAACAGTGTAGCTTAGCCCACAAATCGAAACATATGCTTGGAGATAAAGCTTTATGATACGATTTCCGGCCTTTTCTCAGTATTCCAAGGCATTGGTTGTTCAGTGGTAGAATTCTCGCCTGCCACGCGGGAGGCCCGGGTTCGATTCCCGGCCAATGCAGGATGTTTTGAACATGTAATTTCGTGAAGTATGCAAACCCCTGAGGAAGAAATCTGTGTTCGATTGCCAGGCCAACAGAAATCTCTGTTGGTCTTGGTCGAAATCTCAACTGACTCTTGAAAAATCTCACTTTGCTTTCGTTTTCAGTTTGGACATTCACTCATTCTCAGGAGACTTTGGTCAATCCATTGTAGATGTCCAGTGTGTGAGGTGATTTACTTTGTGCAAGGCTTTAGTTGTTAAAAGGGAAACCAGTAACCAACTAGTCAGTGACAACTGTCTTGAGTTTGGCATTTGTGACAATGTCCTGGGACATCCCACAAACGCGTCACCTTCTAACTACGATTGTGTGGCCTGTGAGTGGTATAGAGCGAAATCGATTCCATGTACGTGTTCGTGAGAGTCCCAGCATTCCATAGAGGGGTCACAGCAGCTTCTAGCTCTAACCATTCAGTCTATACAGATGTTTTTGTTAGAAGGGTTAAAGCCCAACACTGCAAACTTATGGTTTGTACCAATGCTCCACGTTTTTTCAAAGGTCCAACACACCAGCTCCTCGTTAGTATAGTGGTGAGTATCCCCGCCTGTCACGCGGGAGACCGGGGTTCAATTCCCCGACGGGGAGAAAGGACTCCTTTTTTTAAGGTGAACAGTGTAGCTTAGCCCACAAATCGAAACATATGCTTGGAGATAAAGCTTTATGATACGATTTCCGGCCTTTTCTCAGTATTCCAAGGCATTGGTTGTTCAGTGGTAGAATTCTCGCCTGCCACGCGGGAGGCCCGGGTTCGATTCCCGGCCAATGCAGGATGTTTTGAACATGTAATTTCGTGAAGTATGCAAACCCCTGAGGAAGAAATCTGTGTTCGATTGCCAGGCCAACAGAAATCTCTGTTGGTCTTGGTCGAAATCTCAACTGACTCTTGAAAAATCTCACTTTGCTTTCGTTTTCAGTTTGGACATTCACTCATTCTCAGGAGACTTTGGTCAATCCATTGTAGATGTCCAGTGTGTGAGGTGATTTACTTTGTGCAAGGCTTTAGTTGTTAAAAGGGAAACCAGTAACCAACTAGTCAGTGACAACTGTCTTGAGTTTGGCATTTGTGACAATGTCCTGGGACATCCCACAAACGCGTCACCTTCTAACTACGATTGTGTGGCCTGTGAGTGGTATAGAGCGAAATCGATTCCATGTACGTGTTCGTGAGAGTCCCAGCATTCCATAGAGGGGTCACAGCAGCTTCTAGCTCTAACCATTCAGTCTATACAGATGTTTTTGTTAGAAGGGTTAAAGCCCAACACTGCAAACTTATGGTTTGTACCAATGCTCCACGTTTTTTCAAAGGTCCAACACACCAGCTCCTCGTTAGTATAGTGGTGAGTATCCCCGCCTGTCACGCGGGAGACCGGGGTTCAATTCCCCGACGGGGAGAAAGGACTCCTTTTTTTAAGGTGAACAGTGTAGCTTAGCCCACAAATCGAAACATATGCTTGGAGATAAAGCTTTATGATACGATTTCCGGCCTTTTCTCAGTATTCCAAGGCATTGGTTGTTCAGTGGTAGAATTCTCGCCTGCCACGCGGGAGGCCCGGGTTCGATTCCCGGCCAATGCAGGATGTTTTGAACATGTAATTTCGTGAAGTATGCAAACCCCTGAGGAAGAAATCTGTGTTCGATTGCCAGGCCAACAGAAATCTCTGTTGGTCTTGGTCGAAATCTCAACTGACTCTTGAAAAATCTCACTTTGCTTTCGTTTTCAGTTTGGACATTCACTCATTCTCAGGAGACTTTGGTCAATCCATTGTAGATGTCCAGTGTGTGAGGTGATTTACTTTGTGCAAGGCTTTAGTTGTTAAAAGGGAAACCAGTAACCAACTAGTCAGTGACAACTGTCTTGAGTTTGGCATTTGTGACAATGTCCTGGGACATCCCACAAACGCGTCACCTTCTAACTACGATTGTGTGGCCTGTGAGTGGTATAGAGCGAAATCGATTCCATGTACGTGTTCGTGAGAGTCCCAGCATTCCATAGAGGGGTCACAGCAGCTTCTAGCTCTAACCATTCAGTCTATACAGATGTTTTTGTTAGAAGGGTTAAAGCCCAACACTGCAAACTTATGGTTTGTACCAATGCTCCACGTTTTTTCAAAGGTCCAACACACCAGCTCCTCGTTAGTATAGTGGTGAGTATCCCCGCCTGTCACGCGGGAGACCGGGGTTCAATTCCCCGACGGGGAGAAAGGACTCCTTTTTTTAAGGTGAACAGTGTAGCTTAGCCCACAAATCGAAACATATGCTTGGAGATAAAGCTTTATGATACGATTTCCGGCCTTTTCTCAGTATTCCAAGGCATTGGTTGTTCAGTGGTAGAATTCTCGCCTGCCACGCGGGAGGCCCGGGTTCGATTCCCGGCCAATGCAGGATGTTTTGAACATGTAATTTCGTGAAGTATGCAAACCCCTGAGGAAGAAATCTGTGTTCGATTGCCAGGCCAACAGAAATCTCTGTTGGTCTTGGTCGAAATCTCAACTGACTCTTGAAAAATCTCACTTTGCTTTCGTTTTCAGTTTGGACATTCACTCATTCTCAGGAGACTTTGGTCAATCCATTGTAGATGTCCAGTGTGTGAGGTGATTTACTTTGTGCAAGGCTTTAGTTGTTAAAAGGGAAACCAGTAACCAACTAGTCAGTGACAACTGTCTTGAGTTTGGCATTTGTGACAATGTCCTGGGACATCCCACAAACGCGTCACCTTCTAACTACGATTGTGTGGCCTGTGAGTGGTATAGAGCGAAAT
This sequence comes from Oncorhynchus kisutch, assembly GCF_002021735.2. Taxonomy (NCBI): domain Eukaryota; kingdom Metazoa; phylum Chordata; class Actinopteri; order Salmoniformes; family Salmonidae; genus Oncorhynchus; species Oncorhynchus kisutch. The sequence goes on from NC_034202.2 coordinate 3,380,886, forward strand.
CGATTCCATGTACGTGTTCGTGAGAGTCCCAGCATTCCATAGAGGGGTCACAGCAGCTTCTAGCTCTAACCATTCAGTCTATACAGATGTTTTTGTTAGAAGGGTTAAAGCCCAACACTGCAAACTTATGGTTTGTACCAATGCTCCACGTTTTTTCAAAGGTCCAACACACCAGCTCCTCGTTAGTATAGTGGTGAGTATCCCCGCCTGTCACGCGGGAGACCGGGGTTCAATTCCCCGACGGGGAGAAAGGACTCCTTTTTTTAAGGTGAACAGTGTAGCTTAGCCCACAAATCGAAACATATGCTTGGAGATAAAGCTTTATGATACGATTTCCGGCCTTTTCTCAGTATTCCAAGGCATTGGTTGTTCAGTGGTAGAATTCTCGCCTGCCACGCGGGAGGCCCGGGTTCGATTCCCGGCCAATGCAGGATGTTTTGAACATGTAATTTCGTGAAGTATGCAAACCCCTGAGGAAGAAATCTGTGTTCGATTGCCAGGCCAACAGAAATCTCTGTTGGTCTTGGTCGAAATCTCAACTGACTCTTGAAAAATCTCACTTTGCTTTCGTTTTCAGTTTGGACATTCACTCATTCTCAGGAGACTTTGGTCAATCCATTGTAGATGTCCAGTGTGTGAGGTGATTTACTTTGTGCAAGGCTTTAGTTGTTAAAAGGGAAACCAGTAACCAACTAGTCAGTGACAACTGTCTTGAGTTTGGCATTTGTGACAATGTCCTGGGACATCCCACAAACGCGTCACCTTCTAACTACGATTGTGTGGCCTGTGAGTGGTATAGAGCGAAATCGATTCCATGTACGTGTTCGTGAGAGTCCCAGCATTCCATAGAGGGGTCACAGCAGCTTCTAGCTCTAACCATTCAGTCTATACAGATGTTTTTGTTAGAAGGGTTAAAGCCCAACACTGCAAACTTATGGTTTGTACCAATGCTCCACGTTTTTTCAAAGGTCCAACACACCAGCTCCTCGTTAGTATAGTGGTGAGTATCCCCGCCTGTCACGCGGGAGACCGGGGTTCAATTCCCCGACGGGGAGAAAGGACTCCTTTTTTTAAGGTGAACAGTGTAGCTTAGCCCACAAATCGAAACATATGCTTGGAGATAAAGCTTTATGATACGATTTCCGGCCTTTTCTCAGTATTCCAAGGCATTGGTTGTTCAGTGGTAGAATTCTCGCCTGCCACGCGGGAGGCCCGGGTTCGATTCCCGGCCAATGCAGGATGTTTTGAACATGTAATTTCGTGAAGTATGCAAACCCCTGAGGAAGAAATCTGTGTTCGATTGCCAGGCCAACAGAAATCTCTGTTGGTCTTGGTCGAAATCTCAACTGACTCTTGAAAAATCTCACTTTGCTTTCGTTTTCAGTTTGGACATTCACTCATTCTCAGGAGACTTTGGTCAATCCATTGTAGATGTCCAGTGTGTGAGGTGATTTACTTTGTGCAAGGCTTTAGTTGTTAAAAGGGAAACCAGTAACCAACTAGTCAGTGACAACTGTCTTGAGTTTGGCATTTGTGACAATGTCCTGGGACATCCCACAAACGCGTCACCTTCTAACTACGATTGTGTGGCCTGTGAGTGGTATAGAGCGAAATCGATTCCATGTACGTGTTCGTGAGAGTCCCAGCATTCCATAGAGGGGTCACAGCAGCTTCTAGCTCTAACCATTCAGTCTATACAGATGTTTTTGTTAGAAGGGTTAAAGCCCAACACTGCAAACTTATGGTTTGTACCAATGCTCCACGTTTTTTCAAAGGTCCAACACACCAGCTCCTCGTTAGTATAGTGGTGAGTATCCCCGCCTGTCACGCGGGAGACCGGGGTTCAATTCCCCGACGGGGAGAAAGGACTCCTTTTTTTAAGGTGAACAGTGTAGCTTAGCCCACAAATCGAAACATATGCTTGGAGATAAAGCTTTATGATACGATTTCCGGCCTTTTCTCAGTATTCCAAGGCATTGGTTGTTCAGTGGTAGAATTCTCGCCTGCCACGCGGGAGGCCCGGGTTCGATTCCCGGCCAATGCAGGATGTTTTGAACATGTAATTTCGTGAAGTATGCAAACCCCTGAGGAAGAAATCTGTGTTCGATTGCCAGGCCAACAGAAATCTCTGTTGGTCTTGGTCGAAATCTCAACTGACTCTTGAAAAATCTCACTTTGCTTTCGTTTTCAGTTTGGACATTCACTCATTCTCAGGAGACTTTGGTGCAATCCATTGTAGATGTCCAGTGTGTGAGGTGATTTACTTTGTGCAAGGCTTTAGTTGTTAAAAGGGAAACCAGTAACCAACTAGTCAGTGACAACTGTCTTGAGTTTGGCATTTGTGACAATGTCCTGGGACATCCCACAAACGCGTCACCTTCTAACTACGATTGTGTGGCCTGTGAGTGGTATAGAGCGAAATCGATTCCATGTACGTGTTCGTGAGAGTCCCAGCATTCCATAGAGGGGTCACAGCAGCTTCTAGCTCTAACCATTCAGTCTATACAGATGTTTTTGTTAGAAGGGTTAAAGCCCAACACTGCAAACTTATGGTTTGTACCAATGCTCCACGTTTTTTCAAAGGTCCAACACACCAGCTCCTCGTTAGTATAGTGGTGAGTATCCCCGCCTGTCACGCGGGAGACCGGGGTTCAATTCCCCGACGGGGAGAAAGGACTCCTTTTTTTAAGGTGAACAGTGTAGCTTAGCCCACAAATCGAAACATATGCTTGGAGATAAAGCTTTATGATACGATTTCCGGCCTTTTCTCAGTATTCCAAGGCATTGGTTGTTCAGTGGTAGAATTCTCGCCTGCCACGCGGGAGGCCCGGGTTCGATTCCCGGCCAATGCAGGATGTTTTGAACATGTAATTTCGTGAAGTATGCAAACCCCTGAGGAAGAAATCTGTGTTCGATTGCCAGGCCAACAGAAATCTCTGTTGGTCTTGGTCGAAATCTCAACTGACTCTTGAAAAATCTCACTTTGCTTTCGTTTTCAGTTTGGACATTCACTCATTCTCAGGAGACTTTGGTCAATCCATTGTAGATGTCCAGTGTGTGAGGTGATTTACTTTGTGCAAGGCTTTAGTTGTTAAAAGGGAAACCAGTAACCAACTAGTCAGTGACAACTGTCTTGAGTTTGGCATTTGTGACAATGTCCTGGGACATCCCACAAACGCGTCACCTTCTAACTACGATTGTGTGGCCTGTGAGTGGTATAGAGCGAAATCGATTCCATGTACGTGTTCGTGAGAGTCCCAGCATTCCATAGAGGGGTCACAGCAGCTTCTAGCTCTAACCATTCAGTCTATACAGATGTTTTTGTTAGAAGGGTTAAAGCCCAACACTGCAAACTTATGGTTTGTACCAATGCTCCACGTTTTTTCAAAGGTCCAACACACCAGCTCCTCGTTAGTATAGTGGTGAGTATCCCCGCCTGTCACGCGGGAGACCGGGGTTCAATTCCCCGACGGGGAGAAAGGACTCCTTTTTTTAAGGTGAACAGTGTAGCTTAGCCCACAAATCGAAACATATGCTTGGAGATAAAGCTTTATGATACGATTTCCGGCCTTTTCTCAGTATTCCAAGGCATTGGTTGTTCAGTGGTAGAATTCTCGCCTGCCACGCGGGAGGCCCGGGTTCGATTCCCGGCCAATGCAGGATGTTTTGAACATGTAATTTCGTGAAGTATGCAAACCCCTGAGGAAGAAATCTGTGTTCGATTGCCAGGCCAACAGAAATCTCTGTTGGTCTTGGTCGAAATCTCAACTGACTCTTGAAAAATCTCACTTTGCTTTCGTTTTCAGTTTGGACATTCACTCATTCTCAGGAGACTTTGGTCAATCCATTGTAGATGTCCAGTGTGTGAGGTGATTTACTTTGTGCAAGGCTTTAGTTGTTAAAAGGGAAACCAGTAACCAACTAGTCAGTGACAACTGTCTTGAGTTTGGCATTTGTGACAATGTCCTGGGACATCCCACAAACGCGTCACCTTCTAACTACGATTGTGTGGCCTGTGAGTGGTATAGAGCGAAATCGATTCCATGTACGTGTTCGTGAGAGTCCCAGCATTCCATAGAGGGGTCACAGCAGCTTCTAGCTCTAACCATTCAGTCTATACAGATGTTTTTGTTAGAAGGGTTAAAGCCCAACACTGCAAACTTATGGTTTGTACCAATGCTCCACGTTTTTTCAAAGGTCCAACACACCAGCTCCTCGTTAGTATAGTGGTGAGTATCCCCGCCTGTCACGCGGGAGACCGGGGTTCAATTCCCCGACGGGGAGAAAGGACTCCTTTTTTTAAGGTGAACAGTGTAGCTTAGCCCACAAATCGAAACATATGCTTGGAGATAAAGCTTTATGATACGATTTCCGGCCTTTTCTCAGTATTCCAAGGCATTGGTTGTTCAGTGGTAGAATTCTCGCCTGCCACGCGGGAGGCCCGGGTTCGATTCCCGGCCAATGCAGGATGTTTTGAACATGTAATTTCGTGAAGTATGCAAACCCCTGAGGAAGAAATCTGTGTTCGATTGCCAGGCCAACAGAAATCTCTGTTGGTCTTGGTCGAAATCTCAACTGACTCTTGAAAAATCTCACTTTGCTTTCGTTTTCAGTTTGGACATTCACTCATTCTCAGGAGACTTTGGTCAATCCATTGTAGATGTCCAGTGTGTGAGGTGATTTACTTTGTGCAAGGCTTTAGTTGTTAAAAGGGAAACCAGTAACCAACTAGTCAGTGACAACTGTCTTGAGTTTGGCATTTGTGACAATGTCCTGGGACATCCCACAAACGCGTCACCTTCTAACTACGATTGTGTGGCCTGTGAGTGGTATAGAGCGAAATCGATTCCATGTACGTGTTCGTGAGAGTCCCAGCATTCCATAGAGGGGTCACAGCAGCTTCTAGCTCTAACCATTCAGTCTATACAGATGTTTTTGTTAGAAGGGTTAAAGCCCAACACTGCAAACTTATGGTTTGTACCAATGCTCCACGTTTTTTCAAAGGTCCAACACACCAGCTCCTCGTTAGTATAGTGGTGAGTATCCCCGCCTGTCACGCGGGAGACCGGGGTTCAATTCCCCGACGGGGAGAAAGGACTCCTTTTTTTAAGGTGAACAGTGTAGCTTAGCCCACAAATCGAAACATATGCTTGGAGATAAAGCTTTATGATACGATTTCCGGCCTTTTCTCAGTATTCCAAGGCATTGGTTGTTCAGTGGTAGAATTCTCGCCTGCCACGCGGGAGGCCCGGGTTCGATTCCCGGCCAATGCAGGATGTTTTGAACATGTAATTTCGTGAAGTATGCAAACCCCTGAGGAAGAAATCTGTGTTCGATTGCCAGGCCAACAGAAATCTCTGTTGGTCTTGGTCGAAATCTCAACTGACTCTTGAAAAATCTCACTTTGCTTTCGTTTTCAGTTTGGACATTCACTCATTCTCAGGAGACTTTGGTCAATCCATTGTAGATGTCCAGTGTGTGAGGTGATTTACTTTGTGCAAGGCTTTAGTTGTTAAAAGGGAAACCAGTAACCAACTAGTCAGTGACAACTGTCTTGAGTTTGGCATTTGTGACAATGTCCTGGGACATCCCACAAACGCGTCACCTTCTAACTACGATTGTGTGGCCTGTGAGTGGTATAGAGCGAAATCGATTCCATGTACGTGTTCGTGAGAGTCCCAGCATTCCATAGAGGGGTCACAGCAGCTTCTAGCTCTAACCATTCAGTCTATACAGATGTTTTTGTTAGAAGGGTTAAAGCCCAACACTGCAAACTTATGGTTTGTACCAATGCTCCACGTTTTTTCAAAGGTCCAACACACCAGCTCCTCGTTAGTATAGTGGTGAGTATCCCCGCCTGTCACGCGGGAGACCGGGGTTCAATTCCCCGACGGGGAGAAAGGACTCCTTTTTTTAAGGTGAACAGTGTAGCTTAGCCCACAAATCGAAACATATGCTTGGAGATAAAGCTTTATGATACGATTTCCGGCCTTTTCTCAGTATTCCAAGGCATTGGTTGTTCAGTGGTAGAATTCTCGCCTGCCACGCGGGAGGCCCGGGTTCGATTCCCGGCCAATGCAGGATGTTTTGAACATGTAATTTCGTGAAGTATGCAAACCCCTGAGGAAGAAATCTGTGTTCGATTGCCAGGCCAACAGAAATCTCTGTTGGTCTTGGTCGAAATCTCAACTGACTCTTGAAAAATCTCACTTTGCTTTCGTTTTCAGTTTGGACATTCACTCATTCTCAGGAGACTTTGGTCAATCCATTGTAGATGTCCAGTGTGTGAGGTGATTTACTTTGTGCAAGGCTTTAGTTGTTAAAAGGGAAACCAGTAACCAACTAGTCAGTGACAACTGTCTTGAGTTTGGCATTTGTGACAATGTCCTGGGACATCCCACAAACGCGTCACCTTCTAACTACGATTGTGTGGCCTGTGAGTGGTATAGAGCGAAATCGATTCCATGTACGTGTTCGTGAGAGTCCCAGCATTCCATAGAGGGGTCACAGCAGCTTCTAGCTCTAACCATTCAGTCTATACAGATGTTTTTGTTAGAAGGGTTAAAGCCCAACACTGCAAACTTATGGTTTGTACCAATGCTCCACGTTTTTTCAAAGGTCCAACACACCAGCTCCTCGTTAGTATAGTGGTGAGTATCCCCGCCTGTCACGCGGGAGACCGGGGTTCAATTCCCCGACGGGGAGAAAGGACTCCTTTTTTTAAGGTGAACAGTGTAGCTTAGCCCACAAATCGAAACATATGCTTGGAGATAAAGCTTTATGATACGATTTCCGGCCTTTTCTCAGTATTCCAAGGCATTGGTTGTTCAGTGGTAGAATTCTCGCCTGCCACGCGGGAGGCCCGGGTTCGATTCCCGGCCAATGCAGGATGTTTTGAACATGTAATTTCGTGAAGTATGCAAACCCCTGAGGAAGAAATCTGTGTTCGATTGCCAGGCCAACAGAAATCTCTGTTGGTCTTGGTCGAAATCTCAACTGACTCTTGAAAAATCTCACTTTGCTTTCGTTTTCAGTTTGGACATTCACTCATTCTCAGGAGACTTTGGTCAATCCATTGTAGATGTCCAGTGTGTGAGGTGATTTACTTTGTGCAAGGCTTTAGTTGTTAAAAGGGAAACCAGTAACCAACTAGTCAGTGACAACTGTCTTGAGTTTGGCATTTGTGACAATGTCCTGGGACATCCCACAAACGCGTCACCTTCTAACTACGATTGTGTGGCCTGTGAGTGGTATAGAGCGAAATCGATTCCATGTACGTGTTCGTGAGAGTCCCAGCATTCCATAGAGGGGTCACAGCAGCTTCTAGCTCTAACCATTCAGTCTATACAGATGTTTTTGTTAGAAGGGTTAAAGCCCAACACTGCAAACTTATGGTTTGTACCAATGCTCCACGTTTTTTCAAAGGTCCAACACACCAGCTCCTCGTTAGTATAGTGGTGAGTATCCCCGCCTGTCACGCGGGAGACCGGGGTTCAATTCCCCGACGGGGAGAAAGGACTCCTTTTTTTAAGGTGAACAGTGTAGCTTAGCCCACAAATCGAAACATATGCTTGGAGATAAAGCTTTATGATACGATTTTCCGGCCTTTTCTCAGTATTCCAAGGCATTGGTTGTTCAGTGGTAGAATTCTCGCCTGCCACGCGGGAGGCCCGGGTTCGATTCCCGGCCAATGCAGGATGTTTTGAACATGTAATTTCGTGAAGTATGCAAACCCCTGAGGAAGAAATCTGTGTTCGATTGCCAGGCCAACAGAAATCTCTGTTGGTCTTGGTCGAAATCTCAACTGACTCTTGAAAAATCTCACTTTGCTTTCGTTTTCAGTTTGGACATTCACTCATTCTCAGGAGACTTTGGTCAATCCATTGTAGATGTCCAGTGTGTGAGGTGATTTACTTTGTGCAAGGCTTTAGTTGTTAAAAGGGAAACCAGTAACCAACTAGTCAGTGACAACTGTCTTGAGTTTGGCATTTGTGACAATGTCCTGGGACATCCCACAAACGCGTCACCTTCTAACTACGATTGTGTGGCCTGTGAGTGGTATAGAGCGAAATCGATTCCATGTACGTGTTCGTGAGAGTCCCAGCATTCCATAGAGGGGTCACAGCAGCTTCTAGCTCTAACCATTCAGTCTATACAGATGTTTTGTTAGAAGGGTTAAAGCCCAACACTGCAAACTTATGGTTTGTACCAATGCTCCACGTTTTTTCAAAGGTCCAACACACCAGCTCCTCGTTAGTATAGTGGTGAGTATCCCCGCCTGTCACGCGGGGAGACCGGGGTTCAATTCCCCGACGGGGAGAAAGGACTCCTTTTTTTAAGGTGAACAGTGTAGCTTAGCCCACAAATCGAAACATATGCTTGGAGATAAAGCTTTATGATACGATTTCCGGCCTTTTCTCAGTATTCCAAGGCATTGGTTGTTCAGTGGTAGAATTCTCGCCTGCCACGCGGGAGGCCCGGGTTCGATTCCCGGCCAATGCAGGATGTTTTGAACATGTAATTTCGTGAAGTATGCAAACCCCTGAGGAAGAAATCTGTGTTCGATTGCCAGGCCAACAGAAATCTCTGTTGGTCTTGGTCGAAATCTCAACTGACTCTTGAAAAATCTCACTTTGCTTTCGTTTTCAGTTTGGACATTCACTCATTCTCAGGAGACTTTGGTCAATCCATTGTAGATGTCCAGTGTGTGAGGTGATTTACTTTGTGCAAGGCTTTAGTTGTTAAAAGGGAAACCAGTAACCAACTAGTCAGTGACAACTGTCTTGAGTTTGGCATTTGTGACAATGTCCTGGGACATCCCACAAACGCGTCACCTTCTAACTACGATTGTGTGGCCTGTGAGTGGTATAGAGCGAAATCGATTCCATGTACGTGTTCGTGAGAGTCCCAGCATTCCATAGAGGGGTCACAGCAGCTTCTAGCTCTAACCATTCAGTCTATACAGATGTTTTTGTTAGAAGGGTTAAAGCCCAACACTGCAAACTTATGGTTTGTACCAATGCTCCACGTTTTTTCAAAGGTCCAACACACCAGCTCCTCGTTAGTATAGTGGTGAGTATCCCCGCCTGTCACGCGGGAGACCGGGGTTCAATTCCCCGACGGGGAGAAAGGACTCCTTTTTTTAAGGTGAACAGTGTAGCTTAGCCCACAAATCGAAACATATGCTTGGAGATAAAGCTTTATGATACGATTTCCGGCCTTTTCTCAGTATTCCAAGGCATTGGTTGTTCAGTGGTAGAATTCTCGCCTGCCACGCGGGAGGCCCGGGTTCGATTCCCGGCCAATGCAGGATGTTTTGAACATGTAATTTCGTGAAGTATGCAAACCCCTGAGGAAGAAATCTGTGTTCGATTGCCAGGCCAACAGAAATCTCTGTTGGTCTTGGTCGAAATCTCAACTGACTCTTGAAAAATCTCACTTTGCTTTCGTTTTCAGTTTGGACATTCACTCATTCTCAGGAGACTTTGGTCAATCCATTGTAGATGTCCAGTGTGTGAGGTGATTTACTTTGTGCAAGGCTTTAGTTGTTAAAAGGGAAACCAGTAACCAACTAGTCAGTGACAACTGTCTTGAGTTTGGCATTTGTGACAATGTCCTGGGACATCCCACAAACGCGTCACCTTCTAACTACGATTGTGTGGCCTGTGAGTGGTATAGAGCGAAATCGATTCCATGTACGTGTTCGTGAGAGTCCCAGCATTCCATAGAGGGGTCACAGCAGCTTCTAGCTCTAACCATTCAGTCTATACAGATGTTTTGTTAGAAGGGTTAAAGCCCAACACTGCAAACTTATGGTTTGTACCAATGCTCCACGTTTTTTCAAAGGTCCAACACACCAGCTCCTCGTTAGTATAGTGGTGAGTATCCCCGCCTGTCACGCGGGAGACCGGGGTTCAATTCCCCGACGGGGAGAAAGGACTCCTTTTTTTAAGGTGAACAATGTAGCTGAGCCCACAAATCCAAACATATGCTTGGAGATAAAGCTTTATGATACGATTTCCGGCCTTTTCTCAGTATTCCAAGGCATTGGTTGTTCAGTGGTAGAATTCTCGCCTGCCACGCGGGAGGCCCGGGTTCGATTCCCGGCCAATGCAGGATGTTTTGAACATGTAATTTCGTGAAGTATGCAAACCCCTGAGGAAGAAATCTGTGTTCGATTGCCAGGCCAACAGAAATCTCTGTTGGTCTTGGTCGAAATCTCAACTGACTCTTGAAAAATCTCACTTTGCTTTCGTTTTCAGTTTGGACATTCACTCATTCTCAGGAGACTTTGGTGAATCCATTGTAGATGTCCAGTGTGTGAGGTGATTTACTTTGTGCAAGGCTTTAGTTGTTAAAAGGGAAACCAGTAACCAACTAGTCAGTGACAACTGTCTTGAGTTTGGCATTTGTGACAATGTCCTGGGACATCCCACAAACGCGTCACCTTCTAACTACGATTGTGTGGCCTGTGAGTGGTATAGAGCGAAATCGATTCCATGTACGTGTTCGTGAGAGTCCCAGCATTCCATAGAGGGGTCACAGCAGCTTCTAGCTCTAACCATTCAGTCTATACAGATGTTTTTGTTAGAAGGGTTAAAGCCCAACACTGCAAACTTATGGTTTGTACCAATGCTCCACGTTTTTTCAAAGGTCCAACACACCAGCTCCTCGTTAGTATAGTGGTGAGTATCCCCGCCTGTCACGCGGGAGACCGGGGTTCAATTCCCCGACGGGGAGAAAGGACTCCTTTTTTTAAGGTGAACAGTGTAGCTTAGCCCACAAATCGAAACATATGCTTGGAGATAAAGCTTTATGATACGATTTCCGGCCTTTTCTCAGTATTCCAAGGCATTGGTTGTTCAGTGGTAGAATTCTCGCCTGCCACGCGGGAGGCCCGGGTTCGATTCCCGGCCAATGCAGGATGTTTTGAACATGTAATTTCGTGAAGTATGCAAACCCCTGAGGAAGAAATCTGTGTTCGATTGCCAGGCCAACAGAAATCTCTGTTGGTCTTGGTCGAAATCTCAACTGACTCTTGAAAAATCTCACTTTGCTTTCGTTTTCAGTTTGGACATTCACTCATTCTCAGGAGACTTTGGTCAATCCATTGTAGATGTCCAGTGTGTGAGGTGATTTACTTTGTGCAAGGCTTTAGTTGTTAAAAGGGAAACCAGTAACCAACTAGTCAGTGACAACTGTCTTGAGTTTGGCATTTGTGACAATGTCCTGGGACATCCCACAAACGCGTCACCTTCTAACTACGATTGTGTGGCCTGTGAGTGGTATAGAGCGAAATCGATTCCATGTACGTGTTCGTGAGAGTCCCAGCATTCCATAGAGGGGTCACAGCAGCTTCTAGCTCTAACCATTCAGTCTATACAGATGTTTTGTTAGAAGGGTTAAAGCCCAACACTGCAAACTTATGGTTTGTACCAATGCTCCACGTTTTTTCAAAGGTCCAACACACCAGCTCCTCGTTAGTATAGTGGTGAGTATCCCCGCCTGTCACGCGGGAGACCGGGGTTCAATTCCCCGACGGGGAGAAAGGACTCCTTTTTTTAAGGTGAACAGTGTAGCTTAGCCCACAATCGAAACATATGCTTGGAGATAAAGCTTTATGATACGATTTCCGGCCTTTTCTCAGTATTCCAAGGCATTGGTTGTTCAGTGGTAGAATTCTCGCCTGCCACGCGGGAGGCCCGGGTTCGATTCCCGGCCAATGCAGGATGTTTTGAACATGTAATTTCGTGAAGTATGCAACCCCTGAGGAAGAAATCTGTGTTCGATTGCCAGGCCAACAGAAATCTCTGTTGGTCTTGGTCGAAATCTCAACTGACTCTTGAAAAATCTCACTTTGCTTTCGTTTTCAGTTTGGACATTCACTCATTCTCAGGAGACTTTGGTCAATCCATTGTAGATGTCCAGTGTGTGAGGTGATTTACTTTGTGCAAGGCTTTAGTTGTTAAAAGGGAAACCAGTAACCAACTAGTCAGTGACAACTGTCTTGAGTTTGGCATTGTGACAATGTCCTGGGACATCCCACAAACGCGTCACCTTCTAACTACGATTGTGTGGCCTGTGAGTGGTATAGAGCGAAATCGATTCCATGTACGTGTTCGTGAGAGTCCCAGCATTCCATAGAGGGGTCACAGCAGCTTCTAGCTCTAACCATTCAGTCTATACAGATGTTTTTGTTAGAAGGGTTAAAGCCCAACACTGCAAAACTTATGGTTTGTACCAATGCTCCACGTTTTTTTCAAAGGTCCAACACACCAGCTCCTCGTTAGTATAGTGGTGAGTATCCCCGCCTGTCACGCGGGAGACCGGGGTTCAATTCCCCGACGGGGAGAAAGGACCTCCTTTTTTTAGGTTGAACAGTGTAGCTTAGCCCACAAATCGAAACATATGCTTGGAGATAAGCTTTTGATACGATTTCCGGCCTTTCTCAGTATTCCAAGGCATTGGTTGTTCAGTGGTAGAATTCTCGCCTGCCACGCGGGAGGCCCGGGTTCGATTCCCGGCCATGCAGGATGTTTTGACATGTAATTTCGTGAAGTATGCAAACCCCTGAGGAAGAATCTGTGTTCGATTGCCAGGCCAACAGAAATCTGTTGGTCTTGGTCGAAATTCAGTGACTCTTGAAAAATGTCACTTTGTGTGGTTTGTCAGTTTGGACATTCACTCATTCTCAGATGACTTTGGTGAAGCATTGTCCTGTGCCAGTGTGTGAGGTGATTTACAGTGTGAAGGTTTAGTTGTTAAAAGGGACAACCAGTAACCAACTAGTGCCTGAGAACTGTCTTGAGCCTGGCATTTGACACAAGCCCCGGGACATCCCTACAAACGCGTCACCTTCAACCTACGATTGTGTGGCCTGTGCCTGGTATAGAGCCAAATCGATTCCTTGTACCTTCGTGAAGTCCCAGCATTCCTAGACGGGGTCACAGCAGGTTGCTAGTTTAAGCATTGAGACTATACAGATGTTTTTGTTAGTAGGAGTGTGAAGACCCAGACACTGCAAAGTATAGGTTCTGTAATTTAACTTGGTACTGTTACTTTTATTCAATACTGTTAAAGTTAGGCCCCCCTGTTAGGCCTCTCTGAGTTTAACCTGATCACATGACCTTCCCATGCAACAATCCCAAGATCTGTGTTACAAACGGTGCATCTCTGAATGCATCCCCACCTCCTAATCTCACGTCTCTCTCGGTCCAACAGACTACACATCACTGACACAAATTTATGCTCCAGCCAGTCACTGATCAGTGTCTCAATCCTCCTAACACATGGATCCTGACAACAAATTGACCTGTACTAATCACCTGTGGCTCTGGCTTGCTTCTCTCTGTAATGAAGAGGGTGTGCCTCTCATCCCAATATATCTACTGTATCTAGCAGCTACATATAATTGTTAAATGATTTTCCATCTTAAAAATGTTGAATAAGCAAAGTATTTGATTTCTGGTGAAACAGGTGAAAATGGGTATTAGAAAACATCTAGCAGAAAACGGTAAAACGTTAAAAGTTATTAGAAATATATCAAAACACAATAATGATGAAGTAAAAACCCCTGACATCTAATATCAAAATGTATATTTAGTTTTGCATAAATGATTTGCCTTCTGTACGTAGTATCATTCTGTTACCAAACACATATCTTTAGAATATTTTCAAATTTATGTCCCTCATAAGGAGGACAATGCAAGTTCACAGAAATAACAAGTAAAGGTAGACCAAACAATTAGTTTTTTTACTGATAACAATTTAGTTATTAAGTGAATAAAAAGTATCATTCTGTTACCAAATCAGTACCAGAATTACCCCAAAATCTGTAACAGAATTGGCTACAATGTGAAGTCTTACTAGTCACAAACCATAATTGGGTCACCTGCTACTGTCCTCCCTTCCACTGTTCAGCTCATAACAGTTTTCTTTCTCTTTCTGTCATGTGGTTGCCAAAACAAGTGTGAAAACAGTCTGGACAACCCTCCCTCTCTCTCTCTCTCCTGGTCTCTCTTATCTCTCTCTCCAGTTAATGTCACTTCTCCCGGCTCTTACTGACACCTACCCATGAGCCCCCTCTCTTTCCATTTACCATAACCAGCCCCCTCACCCACTGAGCAGCGAATGGACTTCCATTGAACGTTGAAATGTAGTTGAAATTTGGTCAGTCCAAATCTGAACCAATCATAGATGTCTGTTTCCCAAGTTTAGACAGCACATAACAGTACAGTAGAACACCATGCAGTACAGTAAAGAAAAGTATAGAATAGGTTAGTACAATACAGTACAGTAACTGCACAGACACTGATTAGTGACTGGTTGGAGCGTAAGAATGTCTGTATGATATTTGTGCGTCTGTAATTTTCTCACTTATCATAATTCACGATTCATTCAGGATTATTCTTGATCATCGTAGCATCCACATTAATGTATTGTATTCTTATTTACAATAAAAGTGATACATTATTTACCATTCTTTCTATTGGGCACAAAATAATCTGAAACACAACCAAAAACAATCAGCAAATGCATCTAAAAAAAGTTTAGAGACAAAAGCTTGTAGTCGTGCCATGAATATGGGACCAAATACTTTACTTTGTACTACTTTAATACACAAATAAGTTAATTTGTCCCAATACTTTTGGTGGCCTAAAATGTACTATGTAAATGTACTATGTACAAAAAGTGCCAATAAATTCTAAATTGTTCACTGGATATGAAAATACCCCCAAATTAAAGCTGACAGTCTGCACTTTAACCTCATAGTCATTGTTTGATTTCAAATCCAAACGTTTGAAGTATAGAGCCAAAAAAATAATAATGCTTCGCTGTCTCAATAATTACGGAGGGCACTGTACAACAGTCCCACTGTAATACATTTGTACTGTACTAAACTTAACTCTACTGTACTGTGCTGTACTCTACTGTGCTCTTATCCTTAACCACTGATTCCTTGTCTGGTCTCTTCTCTGCACCTGGGTCCAACCTTACCACGTCACAGCAAGCTTCTGCCTCAACATGGACCCAGCAGAGATCACCCAAATCCAGAATGCTAAGACCCAACAAAGAGCACTGCTGGGGCGGCAGCAAGAACAACTCTCCCAAATATCAGAGACTCTCTGGACACTTACTGATTCCCTCCAACCACGGCTCAACCCTAACCCAGGAGGAGACAATGCCCAAGTCTCATCGCCCAGTGCTACAGGCATCGCCGTCGTTCCTCCAGGGAACTCCAGCCTCCAAGCGGTGTGACGGCCACAGTCCTCCTCGTTCCACACCGATTGGTCCATGATCGCATACGTCAACTCTCTACTCTTGGGCAATACCCTGGCATGGGCAACGATGGGGTGGGAACAGCAGCCACCATCCTTCAGCTCCATATTAGCATTTACTTCCAAGTCTTCAACCGCTTAGTTGGCGGACCAGAAGCGGCATGTCACGAATATCACCGAAGGTGGCTCCCCTTCCTGTTCGGGTGGCGCTTGGCGGTCGTCGTCGCTGGTCTACTAGCTGCCACCGATCCCTTTATCCTTTTCGTTTGTTTTAGTCTAATTGTTTTCACCTGTTCCTTGTTGGGGTTTCAGGGTGGTTATTATTTAAGTTTGTTCAGCCCGCTTGTGTTTGTGCGGGCTTGTTGTCATTGTACGTTGGAAGTGTATTGTTCATTTTGGGTTTTCACTGTCCGGTTTATGTAACAATCTTTGGGTTGTGTTGCGCCTGTGTTTTGGCTTCACCAATTTTTGTACCTGTTTCAGTTTACTGTGGACATTAAAGCGTTTTTTCCCGTGAAACGTCTGCTCTCTGACTACACACCCATCACTCTCCTGATGTTACAGAAGCCCGCACCACCGATATAGAGTCAGCAGGAGCAGCGACCACCCCTCTCCCCATGATGGAGGAGAGAGTCCTTCATCACACGTCCATTCTCTATCGCATCAGATCAGCGATGGCTCAAATGATGGAGAGGATGGATCGCTGGGAGAGGAGTGGTCTCCCTACTACCACACCTACCCTCCCACCTGCAACTCTACCATCTCCTCCAGCGGGATCCGGTGCCAGCGCTCTGCATATTACGCCTCCGAGGGAGTACAATGGAGCGGCGGCGGGGTGCCAGGGATTCCTGCTACAACTGGAGCTCTACCTGGCCACCGTTCGGCCGGTTCCCTCGGACGAGGAGAGCGTGAGTGTCCTCATCTCTTGCCTGATGGGGAGAGCCCTGGAGTGGGCCAATGCCGTCTGGAATGGGCCCGACTCAGCGAGGGGCCACTACCCGGAGTTCACCCACTGTTTCCGGGCCGTGTTCGATCACCCTCCGGAGGGCCGAGCGGCGGGTGAGAGGTTGTTCCATCTCAGTTCAGGGGACGAGGAGCGCGCAGGACCTTCCACAGGAGGACGTCCGCAGGGAGGTGACTTGTCGGGACACTACGCTCAGCCTGGATGAGCTAATAGACATGTTGATCCGGCTAGACAATCTGCTGGCTGCTCGCGGACGTTCTGAAAGGGTCCTGTCAGTTCCACCTCCTGGCCTTCCCTCTCCCATCCCGATGAAGCTAGGTTGGGCTGCATCTAGGGAGACCGGAGGAGGAGGCTCCTCCTGTACCAGTTGTGGCCAGAGAGGGCACACGTCTGGTCGGTGCTGGAGGAGTCCATCTGGTAGTCGAGAGGGCAGGCAGAACACTCCTCGGTCACCCCAGGTGAGTCAGCACTACACTCTCCCAGAGCTTCCTGTTGGTCACATGTTTTTATTAATTTGTTTCCTTAAGTTTTCTCGCTCTTTCCAGCATAAGGCGCTAGTCGATTCAGGTGCAGCGGGGTACTTTATAGATCGCGGACTCGCCCGGAGGTTGAGGATTCCGTTAGTCAAGGTAGACCCCCCCTTCCCCGTGCACTCCTTAGATAGTCGATCGTTAGGGTCAGGGCTGGTCAGGGAGGCCACGATTCTTCTGGAGATGATTACACGGGGGAATCATAAGGAGCGGATTAGTCTGTTCCTTATCGATTCTCCCACTTTTCCGGTGGTGCTGGGGATTCCCTGGCTGGCTATTCACAATCCTAAGAGGTGGTCCGATGAGTGTTCAGGCAGGCGTGTAGGAGTTTCCATCGGTGTGACAACGGTGGAGAGTCCAGACCAGGTTTCCACCGTGCGCATTCCCTCTGAGTATGCCGATTTGGCTGTCGCCTTCAGTAAGATGAAGGCAACCCAATTACCACCCCATCGACAGGGGGATTGCGTGATAAACCTCCAGGTAAACGCTGCACTACACAGGAGTCACGTGTATCCTTTGTCCCAGAAGGAGACGTTGGCTATGGAGACATATGTCACGGAACCCCTGGGACAGAGGTATATTTGGCCCTCCATGTCACCATGTCTCCTCTAGTTTTTTTTGTGAAGAAAAAGGAGGGTGGTTTGCATCCGTGTATTGATTATCGAGGTCCATCACTGTGGGTTTTAGTTACCCACTACCTCTCATCGCTACGGCGTTGGAATCATTTCACGGGGTGCGATTCTTCACGAAACTGGACCTCAGGAGCGCGTATAATCTGGTGCGTATTCGGGAGGGAGATGAGTGGAAAATCGCATTTAGTACCACATCTGGCCATTATGAGTACCTCCTCATGCCGTACGGGTTAAAGAATGCTCCAGCCATCTTTCAATCCTTCGTCGACGAGATTCTCAGAAACCTGCATGGACAGAGTGTGGTGGTGTATATTGACAAAGCTTGATCTGCTCCGCTACACCCGCCGCGCATGTGTCTCTGGTGCGCAAGGTTCTTGGGCGACTGCTGGAGCATGACCTGTACATGAAGGCGGAGAAATGTGAGTTTTCCAAACGAGCCGTTTCCTTCCTGGGTTATTGCATTTTCACCTCGGGGGTAGTAATGGCGGGTGACCACGTCAAGTCCGTGCGTAATTGGCTGACTCCGACCACGGTAAAAGAAGTGCAGCGGTTCTTAGGGTTTGCCAATTACTACCAGAGGTTTATCCGGGGTTTTGGCCAGGTAGCGGCTCCTATTACCTCACTGCTGAAGGGGGGGGCCGGTGCCTTTGCAGTGGTCAGCAGAGGCGGACGGAGCTTTCCGTCATTTGAAGGTGCTGCTCACCGATGCGCCAGTGTTGGCGCATCCGGACCCTTCTTTGGCGTTCATAGTAGAGGTGGACAGATCCGAGGCTGGGGTTGGAGCCGTGCTCTCACAGCACTGGGGTACACCACCGAAGCTCCGCCCCTGTGCTTTTTTTCGAAGAAGCCCGGGCCAGCGGAGCGGAATTATGATGTGGGGGACAGGGAGTTGTTGGCTATGGTTAAGGCCCTGAAGGTGTGGAGACACTGGCTTGAGGGGGCTAAGCACCCTTTCCTCATCTGGACTGACCACCGTAACCTGGAGTATATCCGATCAGCTAGGAGACTAAATCCTCTGAGTACAGCGCTCAGAGACCAAAACAACCCAAATAGATATCTGCCATGTTGTGTAGTCAACAGAAGTTATGTCCAAATAGATCCTTTACACCACTTTTCACATCACAGGCTGATCCAACTTTGATGTAATGTCCTTAAAACAAGTCAAAATGAGGCTCAGTAGTGTGTGCGGCCTCCACGTGCCTGTATGACCTCCTACAATGCCTGGGCATGCTCCTGATGAGGTGGCGGATGGTCTCCTGAGGGATCTCCTCCCAGACCCTGGACAGTCTGTGGTGCAACGTAGCGTTGGTGGATGGAGCGAGACATGATGTCCCAGATGTGCTCAATTGGATTCAGGTCTGGGGAACGGGCAGGCCAGTCCATAGCATCAATGCCTTCCTCTTGCAGGAACTGCTGACACATTCCAGCCACATGAGGTCTAGCATTGTCTTGCATTAGGAGGAACCCAGGGCCAACCGCACCAGCATATGGTCTGACAAGGGGTCTGAGGATCTCATCTCGGTACCTAATGGCAGTCAGGCTACCTCTGGCGAGCACATGGAGGGCTGTGTGGCCCCCCAAAGATATGCCACCCCACACCGTGACTGACCCACCGCCAAACCGGTCTTGCTGGAGGATTTTGCAGGCAGCAGAACGTTCACCACGGCGTCTCCAGACTCTGTCACATCTGTCACATGTGCTCAGTGTGAACCTGCTTTAATCTGTGAAGAGCACAGGGCGCCAGAGGCGAATTTGCCAATCTTGGTGTTCTCTGGCAAATGCCAAACGTCCTGCACGGTGTTGGGCTGTAAGCACAACCCCCATCTGTGGACGTCGGGCCCTCATACCACCCTCAGGGAGTCTATTTCTGACCGTTTGAGCAGACACATGCACATTTGTGGCCTGCTGGAGGTCATTTTGCAGGGCTCTGGCAGTGCTCCTCCTGCTCCTCCTTGCACAAAGGCGGAGGTAGTGGTCCTGCTGCTGGGTTGTTGCCCTCCTACAGCCTCCTCCACATCTCCTGATGTACTGGCCTGTCTCCTGGTAGCACCTCCATGCTCTGGACACTACGCTGACAGACACAGCAAACCTTCTTGCCACAGCTCACATTGATGTGCCATCCTGGATGAGCTGCACCTACCACTAGAGTGAAAGCACCACCAGCATTTAAAAGTGACCAAAACATCAGCCAAGAATCCTTAATATATAAAGCAGGGGTCATTCCACCTCAAATACAAGAAAGAGGATTTCGACACCCACCATCTCAAATTGTTCTCAAATCTTTTCTGAAGCTAGCAAAATTAGTAGAGAAATTTAGCTAATTGATTGCACCCAAATTGGCCATTTTAAATATAGTATTCAGATAATATTCAATAAATATAGTACCCAACAGTAAGACATAACCAATCCCCCCAAAATTGTCAAAAGCCACCCATGGACCAGTGCCACCCCATGCCAATCCCACCCCAACAACGGGTATACAGTATCAGTTCTCTAAGTAGTATGAAGCAGTGGCTTGGAGAATTGCTTCTCCATACTATGTAATGTATTCCCTGTGAATCTGGTGATATTTTTAATTCTCCTGTTCAATTAGTAATTGAAGTCACTTACATTATTTAGCAAAAAGTATTGTGAAAGTACCACTAGATGTTACTGTTCCTGCCTCCACAATCTTTTATCAATTTTGCTGGTCTCTTGTGCTTATTAAATGGATCACAACATTTCCTTTGTGTAGAAAACCAATAGATTTGTCTTATTATTAATGTCATGCCCTGATCTGTTTCACCTGTCTTTGTCATTGTCTCCACCCACCTCCAGGTGTCACCCGTTTTCCCTATTAGTCCCTGGGGATTTATTCTGGAGTTCCTGTTTGTCTGTTACCAGTTAGTCTTGTCTTGTCAAGTCTACCAGCGTGCTTTTCCATGTGCCTGCTTTTTCTTCTTTCTTTTGCTAGTCCTCCCGGTTTTGACCCTTGCCTTCCTTGACTCTGAACCCGCCTGCCTGACCATACTGCCTGCCCTGACCTTGAGCCTACCTGCCACTCTGTACCTCCTGGACTCCTTGTTTATGATGTTTTGCCTGTCACTTGAATAAATATCAGAGACTCGAACCATCTGCCTCCCGTCTCGGCATCTGGGTCTCGCCCTGTGCCCTTATAGTATGAACTGGGCATGGCAGACCCAGACTTGGACCAGACCCGCCACGCTGTCTCCCTGCAGGGAGCCACCATTCGGAGGCATGAGGAGCAACTGCTGGACCTTTTGGAAGGGCTTCGTTCCCTGAAGGAACGCCACGACCAAGGGTTCAAGGCTATTATGGAGCAAATTAGGGAGTTAGCTCATAGGCAGCCCATCAGCAGCGGACAAGGCTTTTGGGGAACTAAATCAACGATTCCCTACTGCCCCATCCTCATCCTTCCGGACCCGACTCGTCAGTTTGTGGTTGAGGTTGACGCTTCCGACGTGGGAGTAGGGGCCGTCCTTTCCCAGCGATCCTCCTGGACTCTGACCTTGTTTAGGATGTTTTGCCCATCCACGGCCATTCTCTTGCCTGTCCCTTAGATTACAATAATTATCAGAGACTCAAACCATCTGCCTCCCATGTCTGCATCTGGGTCTCGCCCTGTGTCCTTATAAATGAAATTAATTGTGTGGTCATCTTCACAATTCAAGCCGATCCTCCATGAAAGCAATTCAATTTGTTTTAATAGCAACCTAATGCTTCACCCCAACTCTCCTTGAATAGTCCGACAAGTAGCCGCTCTCTGAGAGGGCTATTCCCGTGCAATTCTCATACGAAGACTTTACCTACAAGCTAAAAACTTTGAAGAAATGGGCTAGGGACTAAAATGTTTTGACAACGTGAATAAAATAATTAATTGCATGGCAGTATTAGGTTTCAATTCAACGTCTATTCCGTATTGGTTCAATGTAATTTAATTGAAATGATGTAGAAACAATGTTGGTTAAACCAGTGTGTGACCAGTGGGGCGTTGGTCTGTGATCCACTGCACACTGTCAATGTGTAAATCATTCATCCAAATTGTGTTGATATTGCAAGAAATATTGTCATTTCACATAGCTATACCACAACGTTGCTACAATACCTGCTTTATTCAAATTGGAACTAGCTACCCAGCTGATAACAAACATTCCCACAACTTTGGGAATGTTGCAAGAACATTCATGTGTCAAGATTTCTGAGTGTTGGTTGAATATTCCATCAACATCACACAAAACATATACAGAACATGGTTGCCATTTTCTCAGAATATAAGATAATATTCTAGACATGGTTCATGCGAATGTCGCAGGAACATTTAAGTATATTAGAACGTCGCCTCTTTAGAACCTTATATTAACCACAAACAAAATGTAAGCATGAACGTTTTAAAACGTTAGCTGTCACCTTGAGGCTTGATAGGGGGTAAACGTTTATTTGTCTGAAGGGAAGCTTTTCCCCCCTATCAAGCCTAGCTAGCTAGCCGTACTGGCTTCTGGCCAAATTCGCTAACATTCTTGTGTGTTCGTGTTAATTAGGTTAGCTTATATTAACCACAAACAAAATGTAAGCATGAACGTTTTAAAACGTTAGCTGTCACCTTGAGGCTTGATAGGGGGTAAACGTTTATTTGTCTGAAGGGAAGCTTTTCCCCCCTATCAAGCCTAGCTAGCTAGCCGTACTGGCTTCTGGCCAAATTCGCTAACATTCTTGATTCTAGTTATTTAGCTAAATAAAACATATACTGTACCTTTAGCTACTCCCTTTAGCATTATCTTCATTGAGGTATTTTCTGCTTCTCACTTCCTTGTTTCTCCAGTTGTGTCACGCCCTGCCCTTAGATAGCTTTTTATGTCTCTATTTTGGTTTGGTCAGGGTGTGATTTGGGTGGGCATTCTATGTTCTATTTTCTATGTTTTGGTATTTCTTTGTTTTGGCCGGGTATGGTTCTCAATCAGGGACAGCTGTCTATCATTGTCTCTGATTGGGAATCATACTTAGGTAGCCCTTTTTCCCTCCTTTCAGTGTGGGTAGTTGACTTGTGTTTGTGGCACTTAGCCCTCGTAAGCTTCACGTAGTTTTGTATTGTTTCTGGTTTTCTTGGCGTCATTCCAAAATAAAGGATAATGTACGCTCACCACGCTGCGCTTTGTTCTTGTTCCAGCATCGGCCGTGACAAGTTGTCCGTTCGACCTTTTACACACTCATTTCCAAATTCAGTTAGAACCAGCAGAAAAGATTCTTCTATCTGCTGAAATGGACCCTTTTCATCCAGTGTCACCACAGTGAGGCACAAGGTAATTTCACTCCCTCTGTTTTCCCCTCCATCTTCTGACCCCATCCCACTCTCCTTGCTCTCCTGTCATCCCCACATCCCCTCCCCCAGGCCCTGAGGGTGTGAATCCAGTTCATACAGTATACGCACACGCACACATGCACTCACACACAACTATGTTTTCATTACTTGTCAGGACATTTTGGAGAGTAAAAATGTATTCCCATTCAAAATCCTATTTTCCTGAACCCCTAAACCCTAAACCTAACCCTTACCCTTTCCCTTTCCCTTACCCTAACCCCAAGCTTAACCCCAAGCTTAACCCCAAACCTTTAACCTAACCCTTATCACTTTTCAGGACATGCTAAATGTTTTCTGAACTGTTCTTGTTTTTCTATGTTGTCAGGACATTCTTGTCACTTGTAAGGACATTCTGGTCCACACACACACACGCCCTCACACACACACAGGCACACACACACACACATTCTCCGTCCATTCTCACCTTTCTCGTGTCCTGAGTCTCTAACAGACCTTTCTCATTCACACGCCAGCCATGCCCTGACAACTATATACTCCACAGGGGTAAAGTCCAGTGACTCTCCATAAGTAGGATGTAGATGCAGTGTCAAAGGCGGTGTCCCAAATGACACCCTATTCCCTACATAGTGCACTACGTTTGACCAGAGTCCTATGGGCCCTGGTCAAAAGTAGTGTATTGGAGAAGCATCACCTGAGATGGCTGCTGCCACTGTCCAGTGGTGCTGAATGCCAGGTCTCAGAATCCTCCTTTCACCGCTGTCCATGGTGCTGAAACATATGCCTTCTTGGTGCCTACACATAAGACACAAGACTAAAACATAAAATCCAGTATAAAACAGTATGTGGTGAACATCTCATTTACTGTGAACTGGCAGGTCTAGTGGTAGGTTGCAGCCTCCTGCCTACATGCCTATGGTATGTTGTCAGCATAGCTTTGAATCCGGCCTACTTCCATTTGACCCAACCTCTATCGTTTCCTTTCAGTACAGTCATCCCTCTATCTCTATTCAATAAAATAAGGGACTACTTAAAAATATATATTAAAAAAGAATCGTGAGGATGACTGGAACAGAAGAGAGAGAAATGCATCTCAGGGGTAACAGAAGTTTGATGTAATTTTTTTGATAACTAGATAACTAAAAATAAATGCATTACAAATGCTGTGGGATGAGACTGCAGATACCACTCCTTACAATTACAGCTGAACCATCAGTACTCTCAGCCTACATAAATCTATTGAAATTACCATAAGCAAATTGGTCAACAAATCAGACACATGCCAGTTTTAGGTGTTTACTTAAATGACCCTCTTGCTCTCGGTAATGCATTTTAACCTTTGGCACAGTCAGCTGATTGGCTGATCAAGCAAAGTACAGGTACTGCAATGGGCATATGATCTCAAAGTACAGGTACCAGAATGGGCATATGATCTCAAAGTACAGGTACTGCAATGGGCATATGATCTCAAAGTACAGGTACCAGAATGGGCATATGATCTCAAAGTACAGGTACCAGAATGGGCATATGATCTCAAAGTACAGGTACCAGAATGGGCATATGATCTCAAAGTACAGGTACCAGAATGGGCATATGATCTCAAAGTACAGGTACCAGAATGGGCATATGATCTCAAAGTACAGGTACCAGAATGGGCATATGATCTCAAAGTACAGGTACCAGAATGGGCATATGATCTCAAAGTACAGGTACCAGAATGGGCATATGATCTTGGAGTGGAAGGGGTAAGGAGGGAGGGGAGGCTTGGAGGATGTTGTTGAAAAATGCATGAGTCTGTGAGCTGAGACGTGGGCCAGAAAATTAAACCATACCTCGCTATATTTGCTGAGTTGCAATGGTGGAGGAGCCGGAATTAGGAGGTTTGAGTAGAATAGAGGGGGGGGGGGGGGGTAAGCGGTTTCCCTCCCTAGTGTGTGTTCGTACCTTGGCAGAGTAAAAAACACTTCCATTGGCAATGGGAAGGAAAGGTGAGAGAAGAGTAACTCTGCACAACAAAGTTAAACAGAGGAATTACATTTTTTCCATCTAATGTGTAATGGAATGCCATGCTCAACTTTCCTGTCATTTACTTTCAGTCTCTCTTCATCATTATCCTCACCCTGATCTGGGACAGCAGGAGCAGAGGAAGCAAAATAAAAGGAAAACATTTATACAAATGGATTATTCCTCTTCTTTTTCATTTGAGGACAGAATATAATGCAAAGCAATGGGGGCAAAGGGTTTTATCGTTTTTCTTGGGCACTGACATTAGTACCTGGTTGATGAGATATAAACCCCAGCCAAAAGCCTAGCTACCCCCCCCCACCCCACCCCCCCACACACAAACACACACAAACGAGAACACACACAAAAATACACACACATACACTCAGACACGCGCTCACACACACACACACACACCAACACACACACACCACACACGATACACACGCTAGGACTGACCTTGATCTCCAATCACTATTCTTTAGAAACATACAGACAGACGGACAGACGGACGGACGGATGGACGGACGGACGGACGGACAGACGGGCGGACAGACGGGCAGACAGACAGACAGACAGACAGACAGACAGACAGACAGACAGACAGACAGACAGACAGACAGACAGACAGACAGACAGACAGACAGACAGACAGACAGACAGACAGACAGACAGACAGACAGACAGACAGACAGACAGACAGACAGACAGACAGACAGACAGACAGACAGAAAAAGTCCTGGGGGGAGAGAGAGAGAGAGAGAGGTAGAACATGTCAATGGGAGAAGTGAGAGAGAGAGACAGACAGACAGACAGACGTCATCACCTGTTTTTACTGTATCACTAAAGCTTTATCAACAGTCATTCCATTTTCCTCCAGCTCCTCCACCAATCTGGATAACTGTGCTAACAGTATGCTGTGTAAACAGTCTGTTTTCATGCAGGGAAAACCTTCCTGTCAGCGGGAATAGAGCTCGTTGAACAACAGCACCTGGCTTAAAGGGATAAATATTTATAGAACTGGACTCCAGAGAGGATACAGGAGCTGAATACACACTATGTCAAAATAGCAGGGTTACTGACTCGAAAGCAAACGGGATAATTTTCTAAAAGTGGATGACATATCAATACTCTATGTTTTACTAGGGTCTCACAGAGTAGCAAGGGAGCCATTTGCATCTGATTACAAGCTATAAATCTGGAGGATGATTCCATGCTGGCTGGACAGTTAGGCTAAGGGTTTCATATGGGTATTGATCGCTAAGTAGACACGTGTGGTTTAAACAGAGCAAACACACAAGCGTACAGTAGGGTTGAAATTATTGACACCGTTGATAAAGATGAGCCAAAATGACTGTATAAAATCAATTATTCAAATACTGAGCTGCTGTATATTCTATGCAAAAAACAATGGAAAATTATATTATTTTCTCATATTAAAATTGCTCATAGAACAACATTTTGTTTAACAAGTAATAAAACAAAATCTGAAATAGGTACACTACCGTTCAAAAGTTTGGGTTCACTTAGAAAGGTCTTTGTTTTTTAATTAAAGTTCATTTTTGTGTCCCTTAAAATAACATCAAATTGATCAGAAATACAGTGTAGACATTGTTCATGTTGTAAATGACTATTGTAGCTGGAAACGGCTGTTTTTTATGGAATATCTACAGAGCCCCATTATCAGCAACCATCACGCCACAATGGAACATTGTGTTAACTAATCCAAGTTGATCATTTTCAAAGGCTAATTGATCATTAGAAAACCATTTTGCAATTATGTAGTATATTGCCAAGAAACTGAAGATCTCGTACAATGCTGTGTACTACTCCTTTCACAGAACAGTGCAAACTGTCTCTAACCAGAATAGAAAGAGGAGTGTGAGGCCCCGGTGCACAACTGACAAGTACATTAGAGTGTCTAGTTTGAGAAACAGACTCCTCACAAGTCCTCAACTGGCAGCTTCATTAAATAGTACCCGCAAAACAGCAGTCTCAACGTTAACCTTTCTGGCGCAGGCTTTCCTGTAGCGACCCACCTCGACAACATCCGGTGAAATTTCAAAGCGCCAAATTCAAAATACAGAAATGGTAATAATAATAATAATAAATTTATAATTAATAAAATAAATTAATAAAATAATAATAAACCTTCAGAAAAAATACAAGTGTTATACATCGGCTTAACGATGAACTTCTTGAGTTTTTTTCTCTTGACTTCTTCTTCTTCAGCCGCTTTGTCAGATTTCAAAAAGGCTTTATGGCGAAAGCATACCATGCGATCATCTGAGGACAGCGCCCCGCTTACAAAAGTCAGAAATAGATCAAATGATTCACTTACCTTTGAAGATCTTCATATGGTTGCAGTCACAAGAGTCCCAGCTACACAATAAATGTTTGTTTTGTTCGATAAAGTCCCTCTTTATATCCCAAAAACTCTGTTTTGTTGGCGCATTTTGTTCAGTAATCCACTGGCTCAAAGGTGGTCTCAACATCCAGACGAATACATCCTAATAGTACCGGTAAAGTTGGTCGAAACATGTCAAACGGTGTTAATAATTAATCCTCAGGTTGTCTAAATAATCAATAATATTTAAACGGGACAATAGCGTATTCAATAGAAAGGAAAAAACAATGAAGGGCATGCACTAGGTCACGTGCCCAAACCAGCAGTGCATGATTCTACAGTCCACTGACAGAAAGGTCTCCTTTTTCTTCATTTTTCAGAAAACTAGCCTGAAAGAATGTCTAAAGACTGTTGACATCTAGTGGAAGCCATAGGAACTACAACCTGGGTCCTAACCCATTAGATATACGATAGACATTCAATTGAAAATACCTACATCAAAAATATCCCACTTCCTGGATGGATTTTCCTCAGGTTTTCGCCTGCCATATCAGTTCTGTTATACTCACTGACATTATTTTAACCGTTTTGGAAACGTTAGAGTGATTTCTAACCAAATATACCAATTATATGCATATGCTATGGGCCTGAGTAACAGGCAGTTACTTTGGGCATGCTTCTCATCCGTCGAAATACTGTCCCCAAGCCATAAGAAGTTTGACAGTGAAGAGGCGACTCCGGGATGCTGGCCTTCTAGGCAGAGTTGCATAGAAAAAGCCATATCTCAGACTGGCCAATAAAGAGAAAATATTAAGATGGGCAAAAGAACACAGACACTGAAGCTGCCAGTTGAGGACTTGTGAGATGTCTGTTTCTCAAATTAGACACTATAATGTACTTGTCCTCTTGTTCAGCTGTGCACCAAGGCCTCACACTAGCTTTTCTTTCAAAAACACAGACATTTCTAAGTGACCCCAAACTTTTGAACGATAGTGTAGGTGTCAAAATGATTGACACCCCTGTTTTCAATACCTTTCAATACTCCACCTTGCAAGGATAATGGCACTGAGCCTTTACACATTGGGTGGGATTCCAGACCATTCTCCACCTACGTATGCACACACGCACACAAACACACAAGCACACACAAACATACACACACACACAATGCAAATGTATTCACTGTAAGTATAGACACCTTCTGACAGATTACTGTTTTCTCCCACTCGAAGATCTACACAAACCCAAAAGAGAGGGAACCAAACACAACAACACCACAACAGATTGAGACTTCACATGACAGCTGAGGTATAAAAAGGAGAGAAATGACCAAATCACCTCAAACACATTTTCTACAAAGAAATGAACAACAACAGAAAACAAACTAGAGTGGAAGAGTGTTTGTGACACCCTGAGGGGAAGAGAGGATTAAGGAAGTGACAGAGTAGGCAGGAGAGACAGAACGTGTATGGGACACACACACAGAGAACCCCCCCCCCCCCAAACTCACACAAACACATTAGTGTCTGGTAAGTGTCTGTGATGGAAGTTGTAGTGGTGACAGGTATGGGGTTGGAGGTAAACAGAAGGCCTTTGATCCCTGTACAGACCCACCTGAGCTGGCAGGTATCAGCACCGATATGGCTCTACTCACATTGTAAAACTAATGAGACTGCAGGAGGAGGTGTGTGTGTGTGTGTGTGTGTGTGTGTGTGTGTGTGTGTGTGTGTGTGTGTGTGTGTGTGTGTGTGTGTGTGTGTGTGTGTGTGTGTGTGTGTGTGTGTGTGTGTGTGTGTGTGTGTGAGTGTGTGTGTCATGGAAACATCAGATATAGGAAACATTTTCTAAAGATTGCTAAGATTTTTATCTGGTCGACTGGGTGGATTTTTATTTTGTCAAACTTTCTTTATTGCGACAATATGATGGAAACTGTCTTTTTTTGAATAAATGATGATTGCGGAATACTTTTGCAGGTACAAGAACATGTCATCACTTAACTATAAACTCCACTCCACATTGAATTAGAAATGCCTACTTCCTGCAAAATATTTATTTGCAGGACAAGAATTGTCCTGACTTTCAAGAATGGCTGAATTGCTTCACCTTGTGTTTCTGGTTCGATGCCAAATTTCACCATACAATTATTTCAGATGTCCAGTAGTGCAAGTTCCATCGTGGCACGGCCCTTGGAGATATGTCGGCACATCAAATCAAATTTCAAATCAAATTTATTTATATAGCCCTTCGTACATCAGCTGATATCTCAAAGTGCTGTACAGAAACCCAGCCTAAAACCCCAAACAGCAAGCAATGCAGGTGTAGAAGCACGGTGGCTAGGAAAAACTCCCTAGAAAGGTCAATACCTAGGAAGAAACCTAGAGAGGAACCAGGCTATGTGGGGTGGCCAGTCCTCTTCTGGCTGTGCCGGGTGGAGATTATAACAGAACATGGCCAAGATGTTCAAATGTTCATAAATGACCAGCATGGTCGAATAATAATAAGGCAGAACAGTTGAAACTAGAGCAGCAGCACAGTCAGGTGGAAGTTGAAACTGGAGCAGCAGCATGGCCAGGTGGACTGGGGACAGCAAGCAGTCATCATGTCAGGTAGTCCTGGGGCATGGTCCTAGGGCTCAGGTCCTCCGAGAGAGAGAAAGAAAGAGAGAAGGAGAGAATTAGAGAACGCACACTTAGATTCACACAGGACACCGAATAGGACAGGAGAAGTACTCCAGATATAACAAACTGACCCCAGCCCCCCGACACATAAACTACTGCAGCATAAATACTGGAGGCTGAGACAGGAGGGGTCAGGAGACACTGTGGCCCCCACATGACAATTATTAGAATGTGGCAAACATTAGTCAAGTATTGCATTCTACCCAGGCGGACTCATTGAGACATGAAACAGATAGGTGGGAGGGCATACAGGCTGTCGCCAATTTATTAATGCGCAATTTGTCTAAATGGGTAATGGAACCACTTCAACCACTACATTTGTATTAGACAATGTATGTTTTTGCAAAACAGTGTTTTTTTTAGGTGTGACATCATTATTGCCAGCTGTTTTTATCAACACAGGATAGTCATTAAATTGTAACGCAACCTAGCAGGCACTTGTCACATCTATTGTCTATGCAAACTTTCTAAACCTCAACAAAAAATCACTGGACAAGTTAATGGAAACATAGCTACTGAGAATGAAAAGTTAAAACATGAAAGGTGTTTCTCACCTTGAATCAACTTAGAAGTGGGTGTTTATCTGCTTGCATGTGTGTTTGTTGTGATAATCCCTCATATAGAATTCCAAAGAAAGACTTATCAAGAGCACTGTTAATAAGATCAATTGATTTTGTGCTAATTGTTCCATCAATTAGTTACACTGATCGGTTTGATCAATACGCATTTAGTAGTCATTTTTAGGCTGGGTATCATGCCTGATCACTATATCCTCTTTCTCTACCTGCCTTTCGCCTTTCCTTCCTCATCGGCTGCTCGGTTGGTTTGGGTGAGTGGTACTCTACTAGTCAGCCTGTTTCTCTGAAGGACATCTGAACACTTTGAAAGGTGATAACAAATCAAACCGGTCCCTGAATCTAATATCAAACAAGCCTGGTGTCAGCATTTATTAGAGAAATCTGATTCTCTCTCCCTCTCCTTCTCTCCATCCCTCTATCCTCTCTACCCCCTCCTCCCCCTTTCTCAGTATTCCGACACACAGTGGATCCTTTGAAGTTTGAAAGAATGCAGGATGGCAAATTACCCAGGAGACGTGGCTGATAGTGTTTGAAGCACTCCGTTGATAGCCCTGCACCCCCTTCCCTCTCTGTCTTTCCTTCGCTCCCTCTCTCCATTCACAACAAGTTTAGCAAATAAACCCATGCATAAATGCGCACACAAGCTACATTCAATCAGTGTACCAAATAGGACCCTAGGGGAATGGACGTAGTGGTGTGCCATAGTAGCCCTCCAAGCAGCATTACAACAGTAAATCCACTGACAGTGATGGGCCAGGGAATACTGGGGGAAACTGGGAATTCTGATCCATTGAACAACCTGTAGCATGGGGAGGGATGGTTAGGATTCTCTCTCTGAAATATTGTACGATAAAATGCCAATTACGGCATTCTCACAACCCAGTACTACTATTCATTCAATTTGCCCTTGCTTCCCCTATAGAGATGTTGACACCTCTTCTTGAAGTATTCTCTGGTACAACATTGGATAGGTGAATTCAAGTGTTTCTTAAACCTATGCAGTTATGGCAGATCAGTGATCACTTCTAAGAAGGGAAAAGGGGTAGGAGGGAGGGAGGATAAAGGGAAGGAAGAAATGAAGGATGGAAGGAAGGAAGGAAATAAGTACGAAAGGAAATATGAAATGAATGAAATGAATGAAATGAATGAAATGAAATAAGGTAGAGAGGAAGGGAGGAAGGAGGTAAATAAGTGATGACAGAACACAGGAAGAGAGGAAGGAAGAAAGGTACGCAACTACATTTTCCCCATGTGTGGAAAATTAAGATTGTTGTCTATTGGTCATCTGTCATATCCATCGACGTCTGAGTCCCAAGGACACCTGTGACCATCGATGTTCCGATCCATGTTGTGATCCTTGGCCTTTAATGTACAGTTTACAGTTCTGCTTTGATTGTTGTCACTGTACACTGTTGTAGCGTATATTACTGTACCACAGATCAATTCGAAATAAAGACTATGGAGACAAAATGCTGACAAAAAAAAGTCTCGCAGTGAAAATACTGTTCATGTTCTTGTAGATGATGCAACCACTTTCAATCTCAGTGTAATGCTCTGTTGTACTTTGAATATTAAACTATTTCTTTAGTAGCCAAATATATTTTGCATTGTTAAAGTCCTGTTGTTCTAGCGCTTTCTGTGTGTATACATGTGGCAAAGCTTATATGTTTACTGTATGTAAATGTGTGCTGATGTGTGTATAATCTGTTCGTCTGGGAGTGTATGTAATGTGGTGAAGGTGGAAGCCTGCCTCATTTGATGATAATCACACACACACACACACCCTCTCATAAATACACACCTACACACACATGACCATGCGTTGCTCTGGTAGTTTGGGGGACTCACATCCACTCCCGTAATGAACCAGCCAGATTGTTCAAGACTTACATCGAAATTGGAAAATGTCCTGAGGAAAATGCCTTCAAAACCAGCCACTAGGGGCAACAGTGAGTGCTATTACATCAAGTAGGCTTTGGTTTTGCTGGGGCTGAGTGTGAGTGTATTCCCATGATTCTGGGTTAGAAGGTTACGTTTTCGAACCCAGTCGTGGATAGTGTTTTTTTAAATTATGGTTTTAACCCTATACCAAACATTAACCCTTATCTTAACCATTCGGAATTTCATGTGTGGAAAAATGGAATGATACAGAGCAGCAGGAGCAACAAAAACATTTTCGAAATTTGATGTTCGGAGAACGTGGAAGAACGTAAAATTCTGCAGTGAGACTGTGAGCGCTTGTTGAATGAACAGTGATCAAGGATCATCCCTACTGTCATATTTGACTTGTGTTATCGCCTGTTGAAAAGTACTCAAACTCCCTTGCCTGAGCTGAAAGGAAAGCTACACGCACACGCACTCATATTCACATCCAATCAGGAGGAGTGTATGTATGCAAGGTGAGGGCTGGAATTTAACCTATTTAATATGAACAAGGGAAGCTCAAGCGTGCCTCCCTTTTCCTGCATTCATGGAATGGTTTGCCAGAGATCCCAAATGAAACAATCATTTCCATACCCCATTTGTTTAACTGGAAGAACTTGTGTCAATGGCTCTCGTTTAAATAAATAATTGAACGGTAGCAGCACCAAACAACACTTGAGTATGTCGATACAACATAGTAAACACAACCTGTAAGCTCGGCCAATAGGGATGCAATGGTGACAGTGTATACGGAGATACGTACAGATGGAAAGTAACATACACACACTCCCCTATCCTTCATCTTACCACATACACACACTCCCCTATCCTTCATCTACCACATACACACACTCCCCTGTCCTTCATCTTACCACACACACACACTCCCCTATCCTTCATCTTACCACATACACACACTCCCCTATCCTTCATCTTACCACACACACACACTCCCCTATCCTTCATCTTACCACATACACACACTCCCCTATCGTTCATCTTACCACATACACACACTCCCCTATCCTTCATCTTACCACATACACACACTCCCCTATCCTTCATCTTACCACATACACACACTCCCCTATCCTTCATCTTACCACATACACACACTCCCCTTTCCTTCATCTTACCACATACACACACTCCCCTATCCTTCATCTTACCACATACACACACTCCCCTATCCTTCATCTTACCACATACACACACTCCCCTATCCTTCATCTTACCACATACACACACTCCCCTATCCTTCATCTTACCACATACACACACTCCCCTATCCTTCATCTTACCACATACACACACTCCCCTATCCTTCATCTTACCACATACACACACTCCCCTATCCTTCATCTTACCACATACACACACTCCCCTATCCTTCATCTTACCACATACAAACAGTATGACCAGACCCCAGTTAGATGGATAGAGGGTATGGTGTACTGAATGCCCTCTGGTCACACGCTCGATCAACAGCTACCAAGTCACTACAACTTGCTTTTAGCACCTCCTAAAGTCTCCTAGGAGGTGTGTGTGTGTGTATGTGTGAATGTGTGTATATATTTGTGGGTGTGTGTGTGTACCCCTTTGCAAGAGAGTAAGAGTCACAGACAAACAGATAGAGAGTGTATATGAGGGAAAATGATTTTAGTTGCTTCAACAATCTACTTATTGATAGGTCAAAAAGGATGTTCTTAGCTTCAACAATCTACTTATTGATAGGTCAAAAAGGATGATCTTAGCTTCAACAATCTACTTATTGATAGGTCAAAAAGGATGTTCTTAGCTTCAACAATCTACTTATTGATAGGTCAAAAAGGATGTTCTTAGCTTCAACAATCTACTTATTGATAGGTCAAAAAGGATGTTCTTAGCTTCAACAATCTACTTATTGATAGGTCAAAAAGGATGTTCTTAGCTTCAACAATCTACTTATTGATAGGTCAAAAAGGATGTTCTTAGCTTCAACAATCTACTTATTGATAGGTCAAAAAGGATGTTCTTAGCTTCAACAATCTACTTATTGTTAGGTCAAAAAGGATGTTCTTAGCTTCAACAATCTACTTATTGATAGGTCAAAAAGGATGTTCTTAGCTTCAACAATCTACTTATTGATAGGTCAAAAAGGATGTTCTTAGCTTCAACAATCTACTTATTGATAGGTCAAAAAGGATGTTCTTAGCTTCAACAATCTACTTATTGATAGGTCAAAAAGGATGTTCTTAGCTTCAACAATCTACTTATTGATAGGTCAAAAAGGATGTTCTTAGCTTCAACAATCTACTTATTGATAGGTCAAAAAGGATGTTCTGAGCTTCAACAATCTACTTATTGATAGGTCAAAAGGATGTTCTTAGCTTCAACAATCTACTTATTGAAAAGTCAAAAAGGATGTTCTTAGCTTCAACAATCTACTTATTGATAGGTCAAAAAGGATGTTCTTAGCTTCAACAATCTACTTATTGATAGGTCAAAAAGGATGATCTTAGCTTCAACAATCTACTTATTGATAGGTCAAAAAGGATGTTCTTAGCTTCAACAATCTACTTATTGATAGGTCAAAAAGGATGTTCTTAGCTTCAACAATCTACTTATTGATAGGTCAAAAAGGATGTTCTTAGCTTCAACAATCTACTTATTGATAGGTCAAAAAGGATGTTCTTAGCTTCAACAATCTACTTATTGATAGGTCAAAAAGGATGTTCTTAGCTTCAACAATCTACTTATTGATAGGTCAAAAAGGATGTTCTTAGCTTCAACAATCTACTTATTGTTAGGTCAAAAAGGATGTTCTTAGCTTCAACAATCTACTTATTGATAGGTCAAAAAGGATGTTCTTAGCTTCAACAATCTACTTATTGATAGGTCAAAAGGATGTTCTTAGCTTCAACAATCTACTTATTGATAGGTCAAAAGGATGTTCTTAGCTTCAACAATCTACTTATTGATAGGTCAAAAAGGATGTTCTTAGCTTCAACAATCTACTTATTGATAGGTCAAAAAGGATGTTCTTAGCTTCAACAATCTACTTATTGATAGGTCAAAAAGGATGTTCTGAGCTTCAACAATCTACTTATTGATAGGTCAAAAGGATGTTCTTAGCTTCAACAATCTACTTATTGAAAAGTCAAAAAGGATGTTCTTAGCTTCAACAATCTACTTATTGATAGGTCAAAAAGGATGTTCTTAGCTTCAACAATCTACTTATTGATAGGTCAAAAAGGATGTTCTTAGCTTCAACAATCTACTTATTGATAGGTCAAAAAGGATGTTCTTAACTTCAACAATCTACTTATTGAAAAGTCAAAAAGGATGTTCTTAGCTTCAACAATCAACTTATTGATAGGTCAAAAAGGATGTTCTTAGCTTCAACAATCTACTTATTGAAAAGTCAAAAAGGATGTTCTTAGCTTCAACAATCTACTTATTGATAGGTCAAAAGGATGTTCTTAGCTTCAACAATCTACTTATTGAAAAGTCAAAAAGGATGTTCTTAGCTTCAACAATCTACTTATTGATAGGTCAAAAAGGATGTTCTTAGCTTCAACAATCTACTTATTGATAGGTCAAAAAGGATGTTCTTAGCTTCAACAATCTACTTATTGATAGGTCAAAAAGGATGTTCTTAGCTTCAACAATCTACTTATTGATAAGTCAAAAAGGATGTTCTTAGCTTCAACAATCAACTTATTGATAGGTCAAAAAGGATGTTCTTAGCTTCAACAATCTACTTATTGAAAAGTCAAAAAGGATGTTCTTAGCTTCAACAATCTACTTATTGATAGGTCAAAAAGGATGTTCTTAGCTTCAACAATCTACTTATTGATAGGTCAAAAAGGATGTTCTTAGCTTCAACAATCTACTTATTGATAGGTCAAAAAGGATGTTCTTAGCTTCAACAATCTACTTATTGATAGGTCAAAAAGGATGTTCTTAGCTTCAACAATCTACTTATTGATAGGTCAAAAAGGATGTTCTTAGCTTCAACAATCTACTTATTGATAGGTCAAAAAGGATGTTCTTAGCTTCAACAATCTACTTATTGATAGGTCAAAAGGATGTTCTTAGCTTCAACAATCTACTTATTGAAAAGTCAAAAAGGATGTTCTTAGCTTCAACAATCTACTTATTGATAGGTCAAAAATGATGTTCTTAGCTTCAACAATCTACTTATTGATAGGTCAAAAAGGATGTTCTTAGCTTCAACAATCTACTTATTGATAGGTCAAAAAGGATGTTCTTAGCTTCAACAATCTACTTATTGATAGGTCAAAAAGGATGTTCTTAGCTTCAACAATCTACTTATTGATAGGTCAAAAGGATGTTCTTAGCTTCAACAATCTACTTATTGAAAAGTCAAAAAGGATGTTCTTAGCTTCAACAATCTAATTATTGATAGGTCAAAAATGATGTTCTTAGCTTCAACAATCTACTTATTGATAGGTCAAAAAGGATGTTCTTAGCTTCAACAATCTACTTATTGATAGGTCAAAAAGGATGTTCTTAGCTTCAACAATCTACTTATTGATAGGTCAAAAGGATGTTCTTAGCTTCAACAATCTACTTATTGATAGGTCAAAAAGGATGTTCTTAGCTTCAACAATCTACTTATTGATAGGTCAAAAAGGATGTTCTTAGCTTCAACAATCTACTTATTGATAGGTCAAAAAGGATGTTCTTAGCTTCAACAATCTACTTATTGATAGGTCAAAAAGGATGTTCTTAGCTTCAACAATCTACTTATTGATAGGTCAAAAGGATGTTCTTAGCTTCAACAATCTACTTATTGATAGGTCAAAAGGATGTTCTTAGCTTCAACAATCTACTTATTGAAAAGTCAAAAAGGATGTTCTTAGCTTCAACAATCTACTTATTGATAGGTCAAAAATGATGTTCTTAGCTTCAACAATCTACTTATTGATAGGTCAAAAAGGATGTTCTTAGCTTCAACAATCTACTTATTGATAGGTCAAAAAGGATGTTCTTAGCTTCAACAATCTACTTATTGATAGGTCAAAAAGGATGTTCTTAGCTTCAACAATCTACTTATTGATAGGTCAAAAGGATGTTCTTAGCTTAAACAATCTACTTATTGAAAAGTCAAAAAGGATGTTCTTAGCTTCAACAATCTACTTATTGATAGGTCAAAAAGGATGTTCTTAGCTTCAACAATCTACTTATTGATAGGTCAAAAAGGATGTTCTTAGCTTCAACAATCTACTTATTGATAGGTCAAAAAGGATGTTCTTAGCTTCAACAATCTACTTATTGATAGGTCAAAAAGGATGTTCTTAGCTTCAACAATCTACTTATTGATAGGTCAAAAAGGATGTTCTTAGCTTCAACAATCTACTTATTGATAGGTCAAAAAGGGTGTTCTTAGCTTCAACAATCTACTTATTGATAGGTCAAAAAGGATGTTCTTAGCTTCAACAATCTACTTATTGAAAGTCAAAAAGGATGTTCTTAGCTTCAACAATCTACTTATTGATAGGTCAAAAAGGATGTTCTTAGCTTCAACAATCTACTTATTGATAGGTCAAAAGGATGTTCTTAGCTTCAACAATCTACTTATTGATAGGTCAAAAAGGATGTTCTTAGCTTCAACAATCTACTTATTGATAGGTCAAAAAGGATGTTCTTAGCTTCAACAATCTACTTATTGATAGGTCAAAAAGGATGTTCTTAGCTTCAACAATCTACTTATTGATAGGTCAAAAAGGATGTTCTTAGCTTCAACAATCTACTTATTGATAGGTCAAAAAGGATGTTCTTAGCTTCAACAATCTACTTATTGATAGGTCAAAAAGGATGTTCTTAGCTTCAACAATCTACTTATTGATAGGTCAAAAAGGATGTTCTTAGCTTCAACAATCTACTTATTGATAGGTCAAAAAGGATGTTCTTAGCTTCAACAATCTACTTATTGATAGGTCAAAAAGGATGTTCTTAGCTTCAACAATCTACTTATTGATAGGTCAAAAAGGATGTTCTTAGCTTCAACAATCTACTTATTGATAGGTCAAAAAGGATGTTCTTAGCTTCAACAATCTACTTATTGATAGGTCAAAAAGGATGTTCTTAGCTTCAACAATCTACTTATTGATAGGTCAAAAGGATGTTCTTAGCTTCAACAATCTACTTATTGAAAAGTCAAAAAGGATGTTCTTAGCTTCAACAATCTACTTATTGATAGGTCAAAAAGGATGTTCTTAGCTTCAACAATCTACTTATTGATAGGTCAAAAAGGATGTTCTTAGCTTCAACAATCTACTTATTGATAGGTCAAAAAGGATGTTCTTAGCTTCAACAATCTACTTATTGAAAAGTCAAAAAGGATGTTCTTAGCTTCAACAATCAACTTATTGATAGGTCAAAAAGGATGTTCTTAGCTTCAACAATCTACTTATTGAAAAGTCAAAAAGGATGTTCTTAGCTTCAACAATCTACTTATTGATAGGTCAAAAGGATGTTCTTAGCTTCAACAATCTACTTATTGAAAAGTCAAAAGGATGTTCTTAGCTTCAACAATCTACTTATTGATAGGTCAAAAAGGATGTTCTTAGCTTCAACAATCTACTTATTGATAGGTCAAAAAGGATGTTCTTAGCTTCAACAATCTACTTATTGAAAAGTCAAAAAGGATGTTCTTAGCTTCAACAATCTACTTATTGATAGGTCAAAAAGGATGTTCTTAGCTTCAACAATCTACTTATTGATAGGTCAAAAAGGATGTTCTTAGCTTCAACAATCTACTTATTGATAGGTCAAAAAGGATGTTCTTAGCTTCAACAATCTACTTATTGATAGGTCAAAAAGGATGTTCTTAGCTTCAACAATCTACTTATTGATAGGTCAAAAAGGATGTTCTTAGCTTCAACAATCTACTTATTGATAGGTCAAAAAGGATGTTCTTAGCTTCAACAATCTACTTATTGATAGGTCAAAAAGGATGTTCTTAGCTTCAACAATCTACTTATTGATAGGTCAAAAAGGATGTTCTTAGCTTCAACAATCTACTTATTGATAGGTCAAAAAGGATGTTCTTAGCTTCAACAATCTACTTATTGATAGGTCAAAAAGGATGTTCTTAGCTTCAACAATCTACTTATTGATAGGTCAAAAAGGATGTTCTTAGCTTCAACAATCTACTTATTGATAGGTCAAAAAGGATGTTCTTAGCTTCAACAATCTACTTATTGATAGGTCAAAAAGGATGTTCTTAGCTTCAACAATCTACTTATTGATAGGTCAAAAAGGATGTTCTTAGCTTCAACAATCTACTTATTGATAGGTCAAAAGGATGTTCTTAGCTTCAACAATCTACTTATTGAAAGGTCAAAAAGGATGTTCTTAGCTTCAACAATCTACTTATTGATAGGTCAAAAATGATGTTCTTAGCTTCAACAATCTACTTATTGATAGGTCAAAAAGGATGTTCTTAGCTTCAACAATCTACTTATTGATAGGTCAAAAAGGATGTTCTTAGCTTCAACAATCTACTTATTGATAGGTCAAAAGGATGTTCTTAGCTTCAACAATCTACTTATTGATAGGTCAAAAGGATGTTCTTAGCTTCAACAATCTACTTATTGAAAGTCAAAAAGGATGTTCTTAGCTTCAACAATCTACTTATTGATAGGTCAAAAAGGATGTTCTTAGCTTCAACAATCTACTTATTGATAGGTCAAAAAGGATGTTCTTAGCTTCAACAATCTACTTATTGATAGGTCAAAAAGGATGTTCTTAGCTTCAACAATCTACTTATTGATAGGTCAAAAAGGATGTTCTTAGCTTCAACAATCTACTTATTGATAGGTCAAAAAGGATGTTCTTAGCTTCAACAATCTACTTATTGATAGGTCAAAAAGGGTGTTCTTAGCTTCAACAATCTACTTATTGATAGGTCAAAAAGGATGTTCTTAGCTTCAACAATCTACTTATTGAAAAGTCAAAAAGGATGTTCTTAGCTTCAACAATCTACTTATTGATAGGTCAAAAAGGATGTTCTTAGCTTCAACAATCTACTTATTGATAGGTCAAAAAGGATGTTCTTAGCTTCAACAATCTACTTATTGATAGGTCAAAAAGGATGTTCTTAGCTTCAACAATCTACTTATTGATAGGTCAAAAAGGATGTTCTTAGCTTCAACAATCTACTTATTGATAGGTCAAAAAGGATGTTCTTAGCTTCAACAATCTACTTATTGATAGGTCAAAAAGGATGTTCTTAGCTTCAACAATCTACTTATTGATAGGTCAAAAAGGATGTTCTTAGCTTCAACAATCTACTTATTGATAGGTCAAAAAGGATGTTCTTAGCTTCAACAATCTACTTATTGATAGGTCAAAAAGGATGTTCTTAGCTTCAACAATCTACTTATTGATAGGTCAAAAAGGATGTTCTTAGCTTCAACAATCTACTTATTGATAGGTCAAAAAGGATGTTCTTAGCTTCAACAATCTACTTATTGATAGGTCAAAAAGGATGTTCTTAGCTTCAACAATCTACTTATTGATAGGTCAAAAAGGATGTTCTTAGCTTCAACAATCTACTTATTGATAGGTCAAAAAGGATGTTCTTAGCTTCAACAATCTACTTATTGATAGGTCAAAAGGATGTTCTTAGCTTCAACAATCTACTTATTGAAAAGTCAAAAGGATGTTCTTAGCTTCAACAATCTACTTATTGATAGGTCAAAAATGATGTTCTTAGCTTCAACAATCTACTTATTGATAGGTCAAAAAGGATGTTCTTAGCTTCAACAATCTACTTATTGATAGGTCAAAAAGGATGTTCTTAGCTTCAACAATCTACTTATTGATAGGTCAAAAAGGATGTTCTTAGCTTCAACAATCTACTTATTGATAGGTCAAAAGGATGTTCTTAGCTTCAACAATCTACTTATTGAAAAGTCAAAAAGGATGTTCTTAGCTTCAACAATCTACTTATTGATAGGTCAAAAAGGATGTTCTTAGCTTCAACAATCTACTTATTGATAGGTCAAAAAGGATGTTCTTAGCTTCAACAATCTACTTATTGATAGGTCAAAAAGGATGTTCTTAGCTTCAACAATCTACTTATTGATAGGTCAAAAAGGATGTTCTTAGCTTCAACAATCTACTTATTGATAGGTCAAAAAGGGTGTTCTTAGCTTCAACAATCTACTTATTGAAAAGTCAAAAAGGATGTTCTTAGCTTCAACAATCTACTTATTGATAGGTCAAAAAGGATGTTCTTAGCTTCAACAATCTACTTATTGAAAAGTCAAAAAGGATGTTCTTAGCTTCAACAATCTACTTATTGATAGGTCAAAAAGGATGTTCTTAGCTTCAACAATCTACTTATTGATAGGTCAAAAAGGATGTTCTTAGCTTCAACAATCTACTTATTGATAGGTCAAAAAGGATGTTCTTAGCTTCAACAATCTACTTATTGATAGGTCAAAAAGGATGTTCTTAGCTTCAACAATCTACTTATTGATAGGTCAAAAAGGATGTTCTTAGCTTCAACAATCTACTTATTGATAGGTCAAAAAGGATGTTCTTAGCTTCAACAATCTACTTATTGATAGGTCAAAAAGGATGTTCTTAGCTTCAACAATCTACTTATTGATAGGTCAAAAGGATGTTCTTAGCTTCAACAATCTACTTATTGATAGGTCAAAAAGGATGTTCTTAGCTTCAACAATCTACTTATTGATAGGTCAAAAAGGATGTTCTTAGCTTCAACAATCTACTTATTGATAGGTCAAAAAGGATGTTCTTAGCTTCAACAATCTACTTATTGATAGGTCAAAAGGATGTTCTTAGCTTCAACAATCTACTTATTGATAGGTCAAAAAGGATGTTCTTAGCTTCAACAATCTACTTATTGATAGGTCAAAAAGGATGTTCTTAGCTTCAACAATCTACTTATTGATAGGTCAAAAAGGATGTTCTTAGCTTCAACAATCTACTTATTGATAGGTCAAAAAGGATGTTCTTAGCTTCAACAATCTACTTATTGATAGGTCAAAAAGGATGTTCTTAGCTTCAACAATCTACTTATTGATAGGTCAAAAAGGATGTTCTTAGCTTCAACAATCTACTTATTGATAGGTCAAAAAGGATGTTCTTAGCTTCAACAATCTACTTATTGATAGGTCAAAAAGGATGTTCTTAGCTTCAACAATCTACTTATTGATAGGTCAAAAAGGATGTTCTTAGCTTCAACAATCTACTTATTGATAGGTCAAAAAGGATGTTCTTAGCTTCAACAATCTACTTATTGATAGGTCAAAAAGGATGTTCTTAGCTTCTGGAAGAGTGTGGCAATCCAAAGAGTAAGCTGAGTCGTTCCCGAGTCACATACACATATTTAGCAGATGCTATTGATCCAAAGAGTAAGCTGAGTCGTTCCCGAGTCACATACACATATTTAGCAGATGCTATTGATCCAAAGAGTAATCTGAGTCGTTCCCGAGTCACATACACATATTTAGCAGATGCTATTGATCCAAAGAGTAAGCTGAGTCGTTCCCGAGTCACATATACATATTTAGCAGATGCTATTGATCCAAAGAGTAAGCTGAGTCGTTCCCGAGTCACATACACATATTTAGCAGATGCTATTGCGGGTGTAGCGAAATGCTTGTGTTCCTAGATCCAACAGTGCAGTAGTATTTAACCATTCGTAACAATACACACAAATCTCAAAGTAAAAGAAAGGAATTAAGAAATATATAAATATTAGGACGAGCAATGTCAGAGTGGAATTGACTAGAGGACAGTAGACTACAGTATAAAAACTCAGCAAAAAAAGACAAGTCCCTTTTTCAGGACCCTGTCTTTCAAAGATAATTCGTAAAAATCAATATAACTTCACAAATCTTCATTGTAAAGGGTTTAAACACTGTTTCCCATGCTTGGTCAATGAAACATAAACAATGAATGAACATGCACCTGTGGAAAGACACTAACAGCTTACAGACAGTAGGCAATTAAGGTCCCAGTTATGAAAACTTAGGACACTAAAGAGGCCTTTCTACTGACTCTGAAAAACACCAAAAGAACAATGCCCAGGGTCCCTGCTTATCTGCGTGAATGTGCCTTAGGCATGCTGCACGGAGGCATGAGGACTGCAGCTGTGGTCAGGGCAATAAATTGCTATGTCCGTCCTGTGAGAAACACCGAAGACAGCACTACAGGGAGAGAGGACGGACAGCTGATCATCCTCGCAGTGGCAGACCACGTGTAACAACACCTGCACAGGATTGGTACATCCAAACATCACACCTGCGAGACAGTTACAGGTTGGCAGCAACAACTGCCCGAGTAGCACCAGGAACACACAATCCCTCCATCAGACTCTCTATTGGCCTCCCATCCTATTCTAACCACCTCTCCACCTCTCGCCGGCTATTCATGCTACTGTACCCGATGAAAATGCTGTACAGTATGTTGCCATCTGAAAACAAATTGTTGCCATCTGATGCACATTCAGATGTCATAAATCAGCACTGCAGAGCTCTCCCTGTACTATGCCGTGCCTTGATGATATCTGGAAATGTGCATGTACACCCTTGCCCATCTATAGCTGCTAGCCGCATTTCTGACTTGTACTCTGATATCTGCCTCACTGATTTCTGCTCTCGTAAAAGCCTGGGTTTTCTGCATGTTAACACTAGAAGATTATTATCTAAAATGGATCAATTGAAAGTGTAGGTTCACATCTCCAATCCAGATGTGTTGGTCATTACTGAGATGTGGTTAAGAGTGTTTTGAATACTGATGTTAACCTTTCTGGTTATAACCTTTTTCGGCAAGACAGCTCTCCAAAGGTGGGGGAGTGGCAATCTTTACCAAGGATCACCTTCAGTGCTCGGTTGTCTCCACCAAGTCTGTCCCCAAACAATTTGATTTGCTGGTTTTAAGCATTAAACTTTCAAATAGCTCTTTGTTGGGTGCTGTCGTCCTCCATCAGCACCGGCCTGTACCCTATCTGCCCTAAATTCTCTCCTGGCCCCAAATTCTCTCCTGGCCCCTTACTCTAAATCTGAATTTGTCCTGCTAGGTGACCTAAACTGGGACATGCTTAAACCACCTGCCCAAGACCTTAAGCAATGGGACTCCCTAAATCTTTCTCAGATTATTGCCAATCCCACAAGGTATGACTGCAAACACCCAGAAAAGGCTATTCTCCTTGCTGTTATCCTCACAAATAATCCTGATAGGTATCAATCTGGTCTTTTCTGTAATGACCTTAGTGATCATTGTTTTGCAGCCTGTGTTAGTTATGGCTGCTCAGTGAAATGACCTGTCCTGATTTGTCATAGACGCTTGCTACAAAACTTTAATGAGCAAGTCTTCCTTCATGACCTGGCCTCTGTAAAATGTTATGGAATCAGCTTGATCCCCTCTGTCAAAGACTCTTGGACCTTTTTTTATATTTTCAGTGGTATCCGTGATCTTGCAGAGTTACTCCACCTCAAGAATTGCATTTGGAGAAAGGCTCGGCACATTCATACTCAGGCTGACTTGCTCTCGTTCAGGCAAATGAGAAATCAGTGCACTCAGGCTATCCGGAAGACAAAAGTT
The DNA here is from genome assembly GCF_002021735.2 of Oncorhynchus kisutch. Taxonomy (NCBI): domain Eukaryota; kingdom Metazoa; phylum Chordata; class Actinopteri; order Salmoniformes; family Salmonidae; genus Oncorhynchus; species Oncorhynchus kisutch. The sequence continues at coordinate 3,425,725 of NC_034202.2, forward strand.
AGTTACTTTAAGGAGCAGGTCTCTCTCTGTGGGTCTAACCCAGTCCTTCTCAAATAGTGGGGTGCGCCCCCCTGGGGGGTTCGGAGCGATGTGTGTGGGGAACCCCGGGGAACATGCTTTTTTTGCCGCAGGGAGTAGACATTTTTGCACCGAACAAGAGCACACAGCACAGAGCAGGAGATATGAAGTGCAGATAACAAACCCTTAAGAGACACCATGGAAAAATATTTAACAGGAATGAAAAGAAAGGCGGAGAGAGACGGAGATAATGAGACAAACGTAAGTCTCCCGAAAGCTAAGACGAGGAAATATGACGAAGCGTATGTAGCGCTTGGCTTCACTGTGACTACGGTGGGAGACGAGGAAATACCGGTATGTCTAAAAATGTTGTCAGCGGACAGCATGAATCCAAATAAATTAAGGCGTCACTTAAAGACATTACACCCCAATCACGCTGATAAGCCGCTTGAGTTTTTTCAGCGAAAACATGCCGAATATTGCCAACAATCGTCCTGTTTTGTGAATGCTACTTCAGTAAACCAGCGAGCACTGTTAGCATCATATAAGGTAGGGTACCAAATTGCTCAGTGCAACAAAAAAAACACTCCATAGCAGAGGAGCTGATACTGCCTGCAGCATTAGACCTGGTCTCTGTCATGCTGGATGACGCAAGTGCTGCAAAAAAAACTATCCCTCAGTCCAATGACACTGTCGCCAGACGTGTAAATGACATTGCTAACGATCTTAAAGTAGATGAACTCAAAGACAAACGTTTTGCCTTACAGTTCGATGAAGCAACAGAAAATACTTAGTTTATTGCTTATGTATGTTTTGACATGACAAACTCCCTGTGGGAGGATCTACTTTTTTGTAAATATGTCAGAGACAGAGCCACAGTTGAAGAGCTATTCAAAATGCTGGACTGCTTCCTGACTGAGAAAGGGTTCAAGTGGGAGAACTGCATTGGTGTTTGCAGTGATGGTGCACAGACCATGGCAGGGATGAGAAAAGGACTTCGGGCACTCATCAAGAAGGCCTCACCTAATGCTGAGTGGACACACTGTGTTATACACAGAGAAGCACTGGCATCAAGGCACCTTTCCTCTGAATTAAGTGAGGTTATGACTGACATTGTAGGTGTAGTCAATTTTATAAAAACAAGAGTCTTCTCTGCTATCTGTGAGGAGCTGGGAGCTGAACATCAAGCTGTGCTGTTTCACAGTGAAGCAAGGTGCCTGTCACGAGGAAAAGTCTTGTCCCGAGTTTTTGAGCTCAGAGAACAGATAAGAATGTTTTCGGAGCAGGAGCACAAGTATGACCTCGCAGAAAAATGTTGTGATGAGAACTTCCTGGCAAAACTGGCATACCTGAGTGACATATTTGGAAAGCTAAATGAACTAAATCTACAGCTTCAAGGGAAAGATAAATACCTCCCTCAGGTCAGCTCTTTCACTCGAAAGCTTGCAATGTGCGGCAGGCAACTTGATGAAGGAAATACTGATTCATTCGAGAACCTGCATGAATTTCTTGACACTACTGACTATGATGCAACCTCAGTGATTCCATATATTAAGGGGCATATTTCATCGCTGATGGGATTCTTTAAAAAGTACTTCCCTGAAAACAGTTCCCAATATGACTGGGTGAGAGATCCTTTCAATGCACCAGCTCCAACTGGTTTCAGCTCTGCAGAGGAGGACCAGTTCGTTGATATGACGTCTGACTCCACATTGAGACTGAATTGAATTGAGTGTAGAGGCAGTATCCACTCTTAGGGCAGAGGGCCAGGGCATTCTTCTTCCTTTTGCAACATTTTATCTTTGTGAGACTGGCCTCTCTGCTGTAGCTGCACTGAAGACCAAGTACAGGTCCCAGCTAAATATTTAGCAGGAGCTGAGAGTTGCAGTATCATGCTTCAAACCCCACTTCGAAAAGCTGTGCTCTGCAAAACGTGCTCATTGTAGCCAATAATCCTGACTTCCTCATTTTGATTTTTTTTTAAATCATCACAAATTGTTTTATTTGTTTTTGTTTTATAGATCAAAGTGTTTCATATATTCATATATATATTGTGCTCCTGAGTTAATGTTGCTGATCAATTTGAATGTATTATTATTTATTGATTATATTTTATTTTATTTTTCAGCATCAAATGGTCAAAAAAAATTACAGGTTTGAATTTCTTTTTTAAATTTCAGGCAAATTGATGCACTTTAAGTCTTTTCTATTACAGACTAAAAAACAATGTTAATTATGTATATATTCTTTGTTGTTGATCTATATTTCTTTCTTTTTTCTTGTTTTGTTTTCTTTAATGTTAATAATAATAATAATAACAATGTTATGCAGAGGTGTACTTATAACAATTTTATAGACAAATTATACCATTTACAGTCGCGGCGGTGAGTTGGGGGGTGCGAAATGTTTACTTCATCCTAGGGGGGGGCGTAACAGAAAATAATTGAGAAGCACTGGTCTAACCCCAAGAAGTTCTCGAAAACGTTTAAAGACTTGGAGAATAAATCCTGCTCCTGACAGCTGCCCATGTCCCTTAATGTTGATGATGTAGTTGTTACGTGGCTGAGCTCTTTGGGATTGGTGTCCCATCCACGGGACAGTTGAGCTAACGTAGGCTAATGCAATCAGCATGAGGTTGTAATTAATAAGAACATTTCCCAAGACATAGACATATCTGATATTGGCAGAAAGCTTCAATTCTTCTTAATCTAATTGCACTGTCCAATTTACAGTAGCAATTACAGTAAAATAATACCATTAAATTGTTTGAGGAGAGTGCACAGAGTAAACATGAAAAGTTAATAAACAAAATGGGCACATTTGGGCAGATACAGTATTTTGAACAGAAACGCAATTGTTCACTGGATCAGACTAAAACTTTGCACATACACTGCCATCTAGTGGCCAAACTCTAAATTTCACCCGGGAATAATACATTATGGCCTTTCTCTTGCATTTCAAAAATAATACAAAATAGTGTTGTTTTTTTCTTTGTATTATCTTCTACCAGATCTATTGTGTTATATATTCCTTTCCCATTTCCACAAACGTCAATGTGTTTCCTTTCAAATGGTACCAAGAATATGCATATCCTTGCTTCAGAGCCTGAACTACAGGTAGTTAGATTTGGGTATGTCATTTCAGGCAAAAATTGAAAAAAAAGGGGTGGATCCTCCACATTAAATCAGGAATCCTATTTGACTCAGCCATGCCTCCGTGCCCGTCCTACTTTTCCTCATCTCCCACCCCTTCTAATGCGACTATGCCAATGTTTTTCCCTTGCCCTGCTACAAAAGTTCTCCCTGCAGGCAGTCACTGAGTCCGAGGTGCTAAAGGAGCTCCTTTCTTATGTCTGGGGGGCAGTATTGAGTAGCTTGGATGAATAAGTTGCCCAAAGTAAACGGCCTGCTCCTCAGTCTCAGTTGCTAATATATGCATAATATTATTAGTATTGGATAGGAAACACTCTAAAGTTTCTAAAACTGTTTGAATGATGTCTGTGAGTATAACAGAACTCATATGGCAGGCAAAATCCTGAGGAGAAATCAAAACAGGAAGTGAGAAATCTGAGCTTTGTATGTATTCACCACAGTTCCCAATGAAATCCCCTTGAGATATTAATGATGTTGCACTGCCTAGGGGTTCCACTAGATGTCAACCATCTATAGAAATTTGAATGAGACTACTCTGTTGTGGGAGTGAATGATAGCAGAATCTATCAGGTGACTGGCAGTCAGACATTTTCTGATCACGCACATTCCTCATTCCACTTGTGTTCCATTGCTCATCAAGACACAAAGGAATACTGCAGTTGGAACTTTATTGAAGCTATATGTTAAAAACATCCTAATGATTGATTCTGTACTTAGTTTGAAATGTTTCTTCGACCTGTAATATAATCTTTTTAAGTTTTTGTCCGACGTAACACTGACCAGAATGAGTGTTTGGATATGTATACCAAACAGAAAAGAAGGTATTTGGACATAAATAAATAACCGACATTATCGAACAAAAAAATATTTATTGTGGACCTGGGATTCCTGGAGTGCTTTCTGATGTAGATCATCAAAGGTAAGGGAATATTTATCATGTAATTTCTTGTTTATGTTGACGCCAACTTTGCGGCTATTGTGAATTTCTCTTCTGAGCGCCGTCTCAGATTATTGCATGGTTTGCTAATTCCGTAAGGTTTTTTGAAATCAGACACAGCAGTTGCATTAAGGAGAGGTATATCTATAATTCCATGTGTATAACTTGTATTATCATCTACATTTATGATGAGTATTTATGTTGAATGATGTGGCTATGCAAAATCACTGGATGTTTTTGGAACTAGTGAATGTAACGCACCAATGTAAACTCATATTTTGATAAATATATCAAACAAAACATACATGTATTGTGTAACAAGTCCTATGAGTGTCATCTGATGAAGATCATCAAAGGTTAGTGATTAATTTGATCTCTATTTGTGCTTTTTGAAACTCCTCTCTGGCTGGAAAAAAAATGGCTGTGTTTTTCTGTAGTATGGTGGTGACCTAACATAATCCTTTGTGGTGCTTTCACTGTAAAGCCTATTTGAAATATGACACTGTGGTGGGATTAACAACACGATTAGCATTAAAACGGTATAAGATACATGTATGTTTGAGGAATTTTAATTATGAGATTTCTGTTGTTTTGAATTTGTCACCCTGCACTTTCACTGGCTGTTGTCATATCATCCCGTTAACGGGATTGCAGCCATAAGAAGTTTTTATGACCCTTTCTTCTTTAAGGTTGCTGCCCATATCATCGCCAAGCCTATCTCTAAACTTTTTGACCTGTCTCTCCTTTCTGGGGAGGTTCCCATTGCTTGGAAGGCAGCCACCGTTCTTCATTTATGTAAAGGGGGAGATCAAACTGATCCTAACTGTTATAGGCCTATTTCTCTTTTGCCCTGTTTATCAGAAGTGTTGGAAAACTTGCCAATATTCCTGACGTCTATAGTATTCTCTTGGGTATGCAATCTGGTTTCTGCTCAGGTTATGGATGTGTCATTGCAACCTTAAAGGTCTTCAATGATGTCAGCACTGCCCTTGATTCTAAGCAATATTGTGTGTTTTTATTGACTTGACTCAAAGCTTTTGATACGGTAGACCATTCCATTATTGTGGGCCGGCTAAGGAGTATTGGTGTCTCTGAGGGGTCTTTGGGTTGATTTGCTAACTACCTCTCTCAAAGAGTGCATGGTATAAAGTCAGAATCTGCTGTCTCAGCCACAGCCTGGCACCAAGGGAGTACCCCAAGGCTTGATCCTAGGCCCCACGGTCTTTTCAATTTACATCAACAACATAGCTCAGGCAGTAGGAAGCTCTCTCAACCATTTATATGCAGATGATAGTCTTATACTCAGCTGGCCCCTCCCCGGATTTTGTGTTAAATGCTCTACAACAAAGCTTTCTTAGTGTCCAACAAGCTTTCACTACCCTTATCCTTGGTCTGAATACCTCCAAAACAGAGGTCATGTGGTTTGGTAAGAAGAATGCCCCTCTCCCCACAGGTGTGATTACTACCTCTGAGGGTTTAGAGCTTGAGGCAGTCACCTCATACAAGTACTTGGGAGTATGGCTAGACAGTGCACTGTCCTTCTCTCAGCACATATCAAAGCTGCAGGCTAAAGGTAAATCTAGAGGTGGTTTCCTCTATTGTAATCACCCCTCTTTTACCCCAGCTGCTAACCCAACCCATTCTAGATTACGGAGACATCCTTTATAGATCGGCAGTTAAGGGTCCACTTGAGCATCTAGATGTTCTTTACCATTCGGCTATCAGCTTTGCCACCAATGCTCCTTACTGGACACATCACTGCACTCTATACTCTTCTGTAAACGGTCATTTCTGTATACCCTTTGCAAGACCCATTGGTTGATGCTTATTTATAAAACCCTCTTAGGCCTCACTCTCCCCTATCTGCGATATCTACTGCAGCCATCATCCTCCACATCCATTCTGCCAGTCACATTCTGTTAAAGTTCCGCAAAGCGAACACATCCCAGGGAAGCTCCTCTTTTCAGTTCGCTGTAGCTAGCGACTGGAACGAGCTGCAACAAACACACAAACTGGACAGTTTTATCTCAATCTCTTAATTCAAAGACTGTTGTCGGTGCCCAATAATGTTTCTACCATGTGTTGTGCTACTACCATGTATTGCTGCCATGTTATGTTGTTTTTCTACCATGCTGTGTTATGTGTTGCTGCCTTGCTATGTTGTCTTAGGTCTCTTTTTACATAGTGTTGTGTTGTCTCTCCTGTTGTGATGTGTGTTCTGTCCTATATATTTTATTTTGAATCCCAGGCCCCCGTCCCCGCAGGAGGCCTTTTGATAGTCATTTTAAATAGCAATTTGTAAATAAGACTTGCCTAGTTAAATAAATAAAGGTTGAAAAAAATACATTCCCCGTCACATGGAATAGGCGCAAACTTCATATCGGCAGAAAGTGGGGATTAAGCTACAGCCACTACAAGAAAGGTATCATAAACACAAGGGGAGCTATTCAATAGAGGAGGTGAAAACGCTACATCAGGAACCACAGCTGTGCCGCAGCAAGGCAAATTGGTGCTGTGATGTTGTCATGGCAATGGCAAAACATAATCTAGTGATCAATCAAGGGGCCAATAGCGATATTTACTGAAAAACAGTTGGCAACACTGTCAGGAATTGTCATAATTGTTTTGGTGGTAAAACAAAGGTGCAAGCCAAATCAGTGCCTTCAGAAAGTATACATACCCCTTGACTTATTCCACATTTTGTTGTGTTAGTCTAAATTCAAAATGGATGAAATAAAAAAACACACAATACCCCATAATGTCAAAGCGGAAACATGTCTTTAGAAATGTATTGAAAATTAAATACAGATATCTAATTTACATAGGTATTCACACCCCTGAGTCAATAAGGGGTGTCAGGTAGGCTAGTGGTTAGAGCGTTGGACCAGTAACTGGAAGAATGTTGGCTCGAAATCCCGAGCTAACAAGGTAAAAATGTTGTTCTGCCCCTAAGCAAGACAGTTAACCTACTGTTCCCCAGGCGCCGAAGACGTGCATGTCTATGGATGATTCAGAGGGATTGCCCTAAATGCAGAAGACACATTTCAGTTGAAGGCATTCAGTTGTACAATTGACTAGGTATCCCCCTTTCCCTTACTTTGTAGAAGCACATTTGGTAGTGATTACAGCTGTGATTATTTCTGGGTTTGTCTCTAAGAGCTTTGGATACCTGGATTGTGCAACATTTGCCCATCATTCTTTTCAAAATTCTTCAAGCTCTGTAAAATTGGTTTTTGATCGTTGCAAGACAGCCATTTTCAGGTCTTGCCATAGATTTTCAAGTAGATTTAAGTCAACTGTAACCCGGCTATTCATTCAATGTCTTCTTGGTAAGCAACTCCAATGTAGATTTGGCCTTGTGTTGTAGGTTATTGTTATGCTGAAAGGTGAATTAATCTCCCAGCATCTGGTGGAAAGCAGACTGAACCTGGTTTTTCTCTAGGATTTTGCCTGTGCTTAGATCCATTCTGTTTCCTTTTTATCCAGAAAAACTCCCCAGTCCTTAGCGATTACAAGCATACCCAAGACATGATGCAGCCACCATTATGCTTGGAAATCAGTACTCAGTAATGTGTTGTATTGGATTTGCCCGAAACATAACACTTTGTATTCAGGACAAAAAGTTAATTGCTTTGCCACATTCTTTGCAGTATTGCTTTAGTACCTTGTTGCAAACAGAACACATGTTTTGTCATAGTTTTATTCTCTACTGACTTCCTCCTTTTACTTTGTAAATTGGGTTAGTATTGTGGAGTAACTACACTGTTGTTGATCCATCCTCAGTTTTATCCAATTACAGCCATTGAACTTTAACTGTTTTAAAATCCCCATTGGTCTCATGGTGAAATCCCTGAGTGGTTTCCCTCCTCTCCGGCAACTGAGTTAGATAGGATGCCTGTAGTGTCTCAGTGTATTGCTACACCATCCAAAGTGTAATTAATAACTTCACCATGCTCAAAGGGACATTCTTTGGAGGGAGTTGAAAGTCAGTGTTGCCCAGCAACAGCCCCAAAACATCACTGCTCTAGAGGAGATCTGCATGGAGGAATGGGTCAAAATACCAGCAACAGTGTGTGAAAACCTTGCGAAGACTTATAGAAAACGTTTGACCTCTGTCATTGCCAACAAAGGGTATATAACAAAGTATTGAGATAAACTTTTGTTTTTGACCAAATACTTATTTTCCACCATAATTTGCAAATAAATTCATAAAAAATCCTACAATGTGATTTTCTGGATTTTCTTTTCTCATTTTGTCTGTCATAGTTGAAGTGTACCTATGATGAAAATTACAGGCCTCTCTCGTCTTTTTAAGTGGGAGAACTTGCACAATTGGTGGCTGACTAAATACTTTTTTGCCCCACTGTATATACTGAGAGAGGTCTTTGTTTCTGGCCGTTTTGAGCCTGTAATCGAACTCAGAAATGCTGATGCTCCAGATACTCATTTAGTGTAAAGTTTTATTGCTTCTTTATTCAGGACAGTTTTCAGCTGTGCTAACAGAATTGCAAAAGGGTTATCTATTGAACAATGAGCTTTTTAAAATGATCAACTTGGATTAGCTAACACAACGTGCTATTGGAACACAGGAGTGATGGTTGCTGATTATGGGCCTCTACACGCCTATGTAGATATTCCATTTAAAAAATCTGTCGTTTCCAACTACAATAGTCATTTACAACATTAACAATGTCTACACTGTATTTTTGAGCAATTTGACATTATTTTAATGGACAAAAGCAAAAAAAAATCTTACAAAAACAAGAACATTTCTAAGTGATCCCAAACTTTTGAACGGTAGTGTACATATTTTCTCAATTACCTCGACTAACCATTGCCCCCGCACATTGACTCTGTACCGGTACCCCCTGTATATAGCCTCCACATTGACTCTGTACCGGTACCCCCTGTATATAGCCTCCACATTGACTCTGTACCGGTACCCCCTGTATATAGCCTCCACATTGACTCTGTACCGTAACATCCTGTATATAGCCTCCACATTGACTCTCTACCGGTACCCCCTGTATATAGCCTCCACATTGACTCTGTACCGGTACCCCCTGTATATAGCCTCCACATTGACTCTGTACCGGTACCCCCTGTATATAGCCTCCACATTGACTCTGTACTGGTACCCCCTGTATATAGCCTCCACATTGACTCTGTACTGGTCCCCCCTGTATATAGCCTCCAAGTTGACTCTGTACCGGTACCCCCTGTATATAGCCTCCACATTGACTCTGTACCGGTACCCCCTGTATATAGCCTCCACATTGACTCTGTACCGATACCCCCTGTATATAGCCTCCATATTGACTCTCTACCGGTACCCCCTGTATATAGCCTCCACATTGACTCTGTACCGGTACCCCCTGTATATAGCCTCCACATTGACTCTGTACCGGTACCCCCTGTATATAGCCTCCACACTGACTCTGTACCGGTACCCCCTGTATATAGCCTCCACATTGACTCTGTACCGGTACCCCCTGTATATAGCCTCCACATTGACTCTGTACCGTAACATCCTGTATATAGCCTCCACATTGACTCTCTACCGGTACCCCCTGTATATAGCCTCCACATTGACTCTGTACCGGTACCCCCTGTATATAGCCTCCACATTGACTCTGTACCGGTACCCCCTGTATATAGCCTCCACATTGACTCTGTACTGGTACCCCCTGTATATAGCCTCCACATTGACTCTGTACTGGTCCCCCCTGTATATAGCCTCCAAGTTGACTCTGTACCGGTACCCCCTGTATATAGCCTCCACATTGACTCTGTACCGGTACCCCCTGTATATAGCCTCCACATTGACTCTGTACCGGTACCCCCTGTATATAGCCTCCACATTGACTCTCTACCGGTACCCCCTGTATATAGCCTCCACATTGACTCTGTACCGGTACCCCCTGTATATAGCCTCCACATTGACTCTGTACCGGTACCCCCTGTATATAGCCTCCACACTGACTCTGTACCGGTACCCCCTGTATATAGCCTCCACATTGACTCTGTACCGGTACCCCCTGTATATAGCCTCCACATTGACTCTGTACCGGTACCCCCTGTATATAGCCTCCACATTGACTCTGTACCGGTACCCCCTGTATATAGCCTCCACATTGACTCTGTACCGGTACCCCCTGTATATAGCCTCCACATTGACTCTGTACCGGTACCCCCTGTATATAGCCTCCACATTGACTCTGTACCGGTACCCCCTGTATATAGCCTCCACATTGACTCTGTACCGGTACCCCCTGTATATAGCCTCCACATTGACTCTGTACCGGTACCCCCTGTATATAGCCTCCACATTGACTCTGTACCGGTACCCCCTGTATATAGCCTCCACATTGACTCTGTACCGGTACCCCCTGTATATAGCCTCCACATTGACTCTGTACCGGTACCCCTGTATATAGCCTCCACATTGACTCTGTACCGGTACCCCCTGTATATAGCCTCCACATTGACTCTCTACCGGTACCCCCTGTATATAGCCTCCACATTGACTTTGTACCGGTACCCCCTGTATATAGCCTCCACATTGACTCTGTACCGGTACCCCCTGTATATAGCCTCCACATTGACTCTGTACCGGTACCCCCTGTATATAGCCTCCACATTGACTCTGTACCGGTACCCCCTGTATATAGCCTCCACACTGACTCTGTACCGGTACCCCCTGTATATAGCCTCCACATTGACTCTGTACCGGTACCCCCTGTATATAGCCTCCACATTGACTCTGTACCGTAACATCCTGTATATAGCCTCCACATTGACTCTCTACCGGTACCCCCTGTATATAGCCTCCACATTGACTCTGTACCGGTACCCCCTGTATATAGCCTCCACATTGACTCTGTACCGGTACCCCCTGTATATAGCCTCCACATTGACTCTGTACTGGTACCCCCTGTATATAGCCTCCACATTGACTCTGTACTGGTCCCCCCTGTATATAGCCTCCAAGTTGACTCTGTACCGGTACCCCCTGTATATAGCCTCCACATTGACTCTGTACCGGTACCCCCTGTATATAGCCTCCACATTGACTCTGTACCGGTACCCCCTGTATATAGCCTCACATTGACTCTGCTACCGGTACCCCCTGTATATAGCCTCCACATTGACTCTGTACCGGTACCCCCTGTATATAGCCTCCACATTGACTCTGTACCGGTACCCCCTGTATATAGCCTCCACATTGACTCTGTACCGGTACCCCCTGTATATAGCCTCCACATTGACTCTGTACCGGTACCCCCTGTATATAGCCTCCACATTGACTCTGTACCGGTACCCCCTGTATATAGCCTCCACATTGACTCTGTACCGGTACCCCCTGTATATAGCCTCCACATTGACTCTGTACCGGTACCCCCTGTATATAGCCTCCACATTGACTCTGTACCGGTACCCCCTGTATATAGCCTCCACATTGACTCTGTACCGGTACCCCCTGTATATAGCCTCCACATTGACTCTGTACCGGTACCCCCGTACCCCCTGTATATAGCCTCCACATTGACTCTGTACCGGTACCCCCTGTATATAGCCTCCACATTGACTCTGTACCGGTACCCCCTGTATATAGCCTCCACATTGACTCTGTACCGGTACCCCCTGTATATAGCCTCCACATTGACTGTACCGGTACCCCTGTATATAGCCTCCACATTGACTCTGTACCGGTACCCCCTGTATATAGCCTCCACATTGACTCTGTACCGGTACCCCTGTATATAGCCTCACATTGACTCTGTACCGGGTACCCCCTGTATATAGCCTCCACATTGACTCTTGTACCGGTACCCCCTGTATATAGCCTCCACATTGACTCTGTACCGGTACCCCCTGTATATAGCCTCCACATTGACTCTGTACCGGTACCCCCTGTATATAGCCTCCACATTGACTCTGTACCGGTACCCCCTGTATATAGCCTCCACATTGACTCTGTACCGGTACCCCTTGTATATAGCCTCCACATTGACTCTGTACCGGTACCCCCTGTATATAGCCTCCACATTGACTCTGTACCGGTACCCCCTGTATATAGCGTCCACATTGACTCTGTACCGGTACCCCCTGTATATAGCCTCCACATTGACTCTGTACCGGTACCCCCTGTATATAGCCTCCACATTGACTCTGTACCGGTACCCCCTGTATATAGCCTCCACATTGACTCTGTACCGGTACCCCTGTATATAGCCTCCACATTGACTCTGTACCGGTACCCCCTGTATATAGCCTCCACATTGACTCTGTACCGGTACCCCCTGTATATAGCCTCCACATTGACTCTGTACCGGTACCCCCTGTATATAGCCTCCACATTGACTCTGTACCGGTACCCCCTGTATATAGCCTCCACATTGACTCTGTACCGGTACCCCCTGTATATAGCCTCCACATTGACTCTGTACCGGTACCCCCTGTATATAGCCTCCACATTGACTCTGTACCGGTACCCCCTGTATATAGCCTCCACATTGACTCTGTACCGTACCCCCTGTATATAGCCTCCACATTGACTCTGTACCGGTACCCCCTGTATATAGCCTCCACATTGACTCTGTACCGGTACCCCCTGTATATAGCCTCCACATTGTCTCTGTACCGGTACCCCCTGTATATAGCCTCCACATTGACTCTGTACCGGTACCCCCTGTATATAGCCTCCACATTGACTCTGTACCGGTACCCCCTGTATATAGCCTCCACATTGACTCTCTACCGGTACCCCCTGTATATAGCCTCCACATTGACTCTGTACCGGTACCCCCTGTATATAGCCTCCACATTGACTCTGTACCGGTACCCCCTGTATATAGCCTCCACATTGACTCTGTACCGGTACCCCCTGTATATAGCCTCCACATTGACTCTGTACCGGTCCCCCCTGTATATAGCCTCCAAGTTGACTCTGTACCGGTACCCCCTGTATATAGCCTCCACATTGACTCTGTACCGGTTCCCCCTGTATATAGCCTCCACATTGACTCTGTACCGGTACCCCCTGTATATAGCCTCCACATTGACTCTGTACCGGTACCCCCTGTATATAGCCTCCACATTGACTCTGTACCGGTACCCCCTGTATATATCCTCCACATTGACTCTGTACCGGTACCCCCTGTATATAGCCTCCACATTGACTCTGTACCGGTACCCCCTGTATATAGCCTCCACATTGACTCTCTACCGGTACCCCCTGTATATAGCCTCCACATTGACTCTGTACCGGTACCCCCTGTATATAGCCTCCACATTGACTCTGTACCGGTACCCCCTGTATATAGCCTCCACATTGACTCTGTACCGGTACCCCCTGTATATAGCCTCCACATTGACTCTGTACCGGTCCCCCCTGTATATAGCCTCCAAGTTGACTCTGTACCGGTACCCCCTGTATATAGCCTCCACATTGACTCTGTACCGGTACCCCCTGTATATAGCCTCCACATTGACTCTGTACCGGTACCCCCTGTATATAGCCTCCACACTGACTCTGTACCGGTACCCCCTGTATATAGCCTCCACACTGACTCTGTACCGGAACCCCTGTATATAGCCTCCACACTGACTCTGTACCGGTACCCCCTGTATATAGCCTCCACATTGACTCTGTACCGGTACCCCCTGTATATAGCCTCCACATTGACTCTGTACCGGTACCCCCTGTATATAGCCTCCACATTGACTCTGTACCGGTTCCCCCTGTATATAGCCTCCACATTGACTCTGTACCGGTACCCCCTGTATATAGCCTCCACATTGACTCTGTACCGGTACCCCCTGTATATAGCCTCCACATTGACTCTGTACCAGTACCCCCTGTATATAGCCTCCACATTGACTCTGTACCGGTACCCCCTGTATATAGCCTCCACATTGACTCTCTACTGGTACCCCCTGTATATAGCCTCCACATTGACTCTGTACCGGTACCCCCGTATATAGCCTCCACATTGACTCTGTACCGGTACCCCCTGTATATAGCCTCCACATTGACTCTGTACCGGTACCCCCTGTATATAGCCTCCACATTGACTCTGTACCGGTACCCCTGTATATAGCCTCCACATTGACTCTGTACCGGTACCCCCTGTATATAGCCTCCACATTGACTCTGTACCGGTTCCCCCTGTATATAGCCTCCACATTGACTCTGTACCGGTACCCCCTGTATATAGCCTCCACATTGACTCTGTACCGGTACCCCCTGTATATAGCCTCCACATTGACTCTGTACCGGTACCCCCTGTATATAGCCTCCACATTGACTCTGTACCGGTACCCCTGTATATAGCCTCCACATTGACTCTCTACCGGTACCCCCGTATATAGCCTCCACATTGACTCTGTACCGGTACCCCCTGTATATAGCCTCCACATTGACTCTGTACCGGTACCCCCTGTATATAGCCTCCACATTGACTCTGTACCGGTACCCCCTGTATATAGCCTCCACATTGACTCTGTACCGGTACCCCCCTGTATATAGCCTCCACATTGACTCTGTACCGGTACCCCCTGTATATAGCCTCCACATTGACTCTGTACCGGTACCCCCTGTATATAGCCTCCACATTGACTCTGTACCGGTCTTTTACATTTTGCATTATCTTTTACCAGATCTAATGTGTTATATTCTCCTACATTAATCTAACATCTCCACAAACTTCAGTGTTTCCTTTCAAATGGTATCAATAATATGCATATCCTTGCTTCATGTCCTGAGCTACAGGCAGTTAAGATTTGGGTATGTCATTTTAGGTGAAAATTTAAGAAAAAAGGGTGGATCCTCTTAAGAGCTTGTAAGTCAGCATTTCACTGTAAGGTCTACCTGTTGTATTTGGCGCATGTGACAAATAAAATAAAATTGTATTTGTTACTATGACAAACAGACCAACTTCCTGTCTGTCTTGCTCAGACATTTTCACCTTCTATGATATGGTAGAGATCTCATTTCAAAATGTAAACAATGTTGCAAAGGTCGGAGAGGCAGACAGCAAGGTTTATACAAATTTGGCTGGGTCAATGGGACAGTTGCTTGCACAGTGAGATGGAACAGTCAATATGCCAGAATGCAAATTATACCGTGACATTCGAGGGTCTCAATTTTTTAGTGACGGCATTGTTTTGGGGGGGGGGGGGGTTGCGTTTAATTTGGCATGAACACAACCAGTCATGATGTTTTCATATTATTGTCATGCAAATCACTTCAAAGAGTAGGCTACCTGCGCATGTTCGTCCACTCCAAAATAATTCCAGCATCCAAACAGTGCACAATGCACTCGCGCCATTCAATGACTGGAAAGAGACATTTGATACAAAGCACCAAAACGCGTAATGACATTGAACAACTGTCATTCGGTCTCCACTCTAGTAGCCTGAATTAATTGATGCATCTTGCTAATAAATGTACCTTTTCTGTAGAAAGAAAAGTTTGAATACCTGAAAAGGGGCTGAGATACAGGACGATCTTGAGAAGACAAGTGCAGTCACATGAATAGTAAAAAAAAACTATGACACAGAGGTGGGGGTTTATTTAGGAATATGCTTTAACTTTAAGCATTTTAAACAAATAGAAGAATGGTTAAATTAGCATTATTTAGAGACCACCCCCCTCCAAAGTTTAACTTTGTTGCATTTAGAGGTACTCATGTCTCATTCAGACTGCCCTGGGCACCCCATAATTCACCCCATAATTCGCATTCTGAAATAGGTTTTTGCCATAATAGCCTGTGGCAGATGTTTTTGACCAACCAGCGTCCAGGATTAGACCCACCTGTTGTGTAAAGGTTAACATAATCTGCATTATACAAGCGCAGGCCTATAATCTGTTCCAGAGAGACTATGACCGTGCCAATCACGATTTACACAAACTTTGCCTTTTGAAACATTCACTGAGCCCTTCACTGCAAACGCACCTTTACTTTACCTTTACTTAGAATGCTAAACACATCCTATGCATTCTCTTCGTCACACATTCTAAACACAAAGCCTCTCAGTGGTCTCTCTCTCTCTCTCTCTCTCTCTCTCTCTCTCTCTCTCTCTCTCTCTCTCTCTCTCTCTCTCTCTCTCTCTCTCTCTCTCTCTCTCTCTCTCTCTCTCTCTCTCTCTCTCTCTCTCTCTCTCTCTCTCTCTCTCTCTCAGTTCCTTGTCTCTACAAACAGGGCTTCAATAATAGCTCTCTGATATAATGAGTGGTTTAATGCACAGTGTAAGCTCATCATAAAACAATGCTAAACACACAGGCACACCAGACATCTTAGCACTGTGAGATTACTAATGATGTTTGTTGTGTTTAAGTGGAACCGTCTATTCAGTGCTTTACAAGACTATTAGGTATGCTGCCAGTTTTCGGTATTATACGAATACAGAAGGGAGACGATACATGTCAATCGTACACTATTGGGGACTGTACCAGTGCATCTGGGAAAGCAGAGAGAGAGGGAGTCTATTTCAAATAAAATAAACATGTTCTTTGCATTTCATCAGTTTGTCTCTGCGGTGAGAGGCGGGGAAGGGGGTGGGCCGCCCTCTACCGGGACGTGCTGGGGAGTCTAGTCTCAGGGTTGAGGGGGTGGAATTAATGCCTTATGTACATTAGGAATGGGGTAATAGGATGAGAAAACAAAAAGTGAATTGTCTTATGACCTTTGTTTGCCTTCCTTTTACTCTTGTGGGGAAAGTGTTCTGTTCATGTATTAATTTCCTTAAAGTTGGATGCTTTAGTTTTAAAGCTTTGTGGTCCTCTGAAATGTTGCTGTGTCAGTGTATTCAGGCCTACAATTGAGCAATGCCATGGTTGCCTATTTAGTAATTGTGATACAGTCACATTTGACATGATGTTGATCTTATCTGTTTAGTCATGCGGCTCTGATCACAAAATTGTATTAGCATGTCATTAGATTTACTTGAACCATTACTATGCAATGACAAAGCAAGTACTAATATACTATGTAACAACATGCAAATGCAATGTTAGTTACTATCTTGAACTGAGTAGTAATGGAGTTGAGCATTTTCTTTATTACTGGACTACAGACGGTTCCTTATTTCACTACTCCATTACTATGGAATGACAAAGCAAGGTACTAATATACTATGTAACAACATGCAAATGCAATGTTAGTTACTATCTTGTCAGAATGGTGTCCACATATCCACAAACCCTAAATCAAGAAGCCTCTTTGGCTGTTCTACACACCAGATTTGGCCCTGTCATACAGCTAGACAGTTATCTGGTGCTGTAAACCACCTACTAGCTGGCCAGACGAAAGGTCCTGTTGCAACGTTACTGTAAGCCATGCAACTGGAGAACACACTTTGCAACGTTACTGTAAGCCATGCAACTGGAGAACACACTTTGCAACGTTACTGTAAGCCATGCAACTGGAGAACACACTTTGCAACATTACTGTAAGCCATGCAACTGGAGAGATGATCAGGGAACACACTTTAAAGGGCTGAATTCCTGTCTTGTTGCAATGTTACTGTAAGCCATGCAACTGGAGAGATGATCAGGGAACACACTTTAAAGGGCTGAATTCCTGTCTTGTTGCAACGTTACTGTAAGCTATGCAACTGGAGAGATGATCAGGGAACACACTTTAAAGGGCTGAATTCCTGTCTTGTTGCAATGTTACTGTAAGCCATGCAACTGGAGAGATGATCAGGGAACACACTTTAAAGGGCTGAATTCCTGTCTTGTTGCAACGTTACTGTAAGCTATGCAACTGGAGAGATGATCAGGGAACACACTTTAAAGGGCTGAATTCCTGTCTTGTTGCAACGTTACTGTAAGCCATGCAACTGGAGAGCTGATCAGGGAACACACTTTAAAGGGCTGAATTCCTGTCTTGTTGCAATGTTACTGTAAGCCATGCAACTGGAGAGATGATCAGGGAACACACTTTAAAGGGCTGAATTCCTGTCTTGTTGCAACGTTACTGTAAGCCATGCAACTGGAGAGATGATCAGGGAACACACTTTAAAGGGCTGCATTTCTGTCTTGTTGCAACGTTACTGTAAGCTATGCAACTGGAGAGATGATCAGGGAACACACTTTAAAGGGCTGAATTCCTGTCTTGTTGCAACGTTACTGTAAGCTATGCAACTGGAGAGATGATCAGGGAACACACTTTAAAGGGCTGCATTTCTGTCTTGTTGCAACGTTACTGTAAGCTATGCAACTGGAGAGATGATCAGGGAACACACTTTAAAGGGCTGCATTTCTGTCTTGTTGCAACGTTACTGTAAGCCATGCAACTGGAGAGATGATCAGGGAACACACTTTGCAACGTTACTGTACGCTATGCAACTGGAGAGATGATCAGGGAACACACTTTAAAGGGCTGAATTTCCTCCTGCTCTCTTTCTCGAGTGTGTGTATGAGAGATAGGGAGGGAAAGACCGTGTTTAGCGATATAGTATGGAAAACCTTTTCCATCTGGCCAATGGCCCATCAACTTAACCAGAAAAAAAGTATTTATGTGATTACAGACAAATGAGACTTTCCTCCGAGGGAACATCCACCCAAGAAGTACTGAGATAGCACCAACACAAATTTGTACATATGAAAACATCTGAAACAACTTCTGTTCTAACTGTTCCTAATATCAAATATGCTTTATCTATTTTACATCATGGGCTGATGTTGACATACTTCTGCCTAACAGAAATGATCAAGTACCAAAACCATCACTCCTGCTACCATACAGAGCTGCCAAGATCCGACACAGACATACAAAAGCTGAACAGTTTGAATTGACACAACAAAAGAAAGATATTTCTATATCAGACTAGTGAAGCAAGAGAATTGGAAACTAGGAACATTATCAAGCAGCGTTGAAAAATGCATAAAGTTATTAATACTTCATAAGCAAGGCCCCACACATCTCTCTCACACACACACACACCTATAACTCTTAGTAATGAGTTTAGACTCATTACAAATACTTTTTATGGAGGCTGGAGCTGAGAGAGAGAAAGAGAATTGTATGTGAGAGAAAGAGGATTGTGTGTGTGTGAGAGAGCGAGAGAGAAAGAGAAGTGTGTGTGTGAGAGAGCGAGAGAGAAAGAGAAGTGTGTGTGTGAGAGAGAGAAGTATCACAGGAGCAATAAGAAACCATGAAAATAACTTTACTTTTTAAGGCAACATTGTACCTCATACCTATCCTGTCTGAATGTGGTGGATGAAAAATTCTGAGATGGCAACAATTCAACTTTTCTTGTCCAGGTTCTGTTCCACACTTGGATGTGCATAACACACCATTCTCAGAGACAGTAAAGTCTGAAAACACAGAAGGAAGAGACCCCAACCCCAAAGGTCCTTGAGAAACAGAGTTACCTCAGTAACTCCCACCCATCCTCTGACACGATCCTGTAAATCTGACTTTAGCTGAGTGGACACGGCGAGCAATAACACAGCATTCACGCCAGGGAGCCATTGACCAAGAGCAGACGCCTGGGGTGTCATAATGACAATATTGCGCTGGCAAAGCGCTAAATGACAGTGAGCTAAGGGACGAGGAGATGGAGCAAAGATGGCGGATCGATATAGGATCAATAGGACCCTGCCAGGTAATCAAAAAGTTCTGTGATTAACAACAGCTGATCAATCCACCATTAAGATGTGTGTGTGATAGATGTCCAAGATAGGAGACAATAGAAGACCATGTTGAAAGTTTCTTAAATATCGTTCATTTACACTGAGTGGACAAAACATTAGCTCTTTCCATGACATAAACTGACCATGTGAAAACTATGAATCCTTACTGATGTCACCTGTTAAATCGACTTCAATGAGTGTAGATGAATGGGAGGAGACAGGTTAAAGAAGGATTATTAAGCCTTGAGACAATTGAGACATATGTATGCCATTCAGAGAGTGATTGGGCAAGACAAAAGTGCCTTTGAACGGGGCATGGTAGTAGGTTCCAGGCACACCGGTTTGAGTGTGTCAAGAACCGCAACACTGCAGCATTTTTTTCATGCTAAACAGTTTCCCATGTGAATCAAAAAATGGTCCACCACCCAAAGGACATACAGCCAACTTGACACAACTGTGGGAAGCATTGGAGTCAACATGCCTCCACAAATTGATGGCTGTTCTGAGGGCAAAAGGGGTGCAACTCATTATTATCAAGGTGTTCCTAATGTATCGTACACTCAGTGTATATAAGTGGTCTTTCAACCTGCCAATAACGGCAGACATATTTTGATATGCATTGCTGAAAGCTCAGTATGAACTCAGCAAGAAAAGAAACGTCCCTTTATCAGGATAATTCGTACAAATCCAAATAACAGATCTTCATTGTAAAGGGTTTAAACACTGTTTCCCATGCTTGTTCAATGAAACATAAACAATTATGGACTATGCACATGTGGAACGGTCGTTAAGACACTAACAGCTTACAGACGGTAGGCAATTAAGGTCACAGTTATGAAAACTTAGGACACTAAAGAGGCCTTTCTACTGACTCTGAAAAACACCAAAAGAAACATGCCCAGGGTCCCTGCTCATCTGCGTTTACGTGCCTTAGGCATGCTGTAAGGAGGCATGAGGACTGCAGATGTGGCCAGGGCAATAAATTGCAATGTCAGTAATGTGAGACGTCATGGTCTGGGGCGGTGTGTCACGGCATTATCAGACTGAGCTTGTTGTTATTGAAGGCAAACCCACAGCTGTGTGTTACAGGGAAGACATCCTCCTCCCTCATGTGGTACCCTTCCTGCAGGCTCATCCTGACATGACCCCCAAGCATGACATTGTCACCAGCCATACTGCTCGTTCTGTGCGTGATTTCCTACAAGACAGGAATGTCAGTGTTCTGACATGGCCAGCGAAGAGCCCGGATCTCAATCCCATTGAGCACGTCTGGGACCTGTTGGATTGGACGGTGAGGGCTAGGGCCATTCCCCCAAGAAATGTCCGGGAACTTGCAGGAGCCTTGGTGGAAGAGTGGGGTAACATCTCACAGCAAGAACTGGCAAATCTGGTACAGTCCATGAGGAGAAGGTGCACTGCAGTACTTAATACAGCTGGTGAACACACCAGATACTGACTTACTTTTGATTTTGACCCCTCCTTTGTTCAGGGACACATTATTCCATTTCTGTTAGTCACGTCTGTGGAACTTGTTCAGTTTATGTCTCAGTTGTTGAATCTTGTTATGTTCATACAAATATTTACACATGTTATTTACACACAAACGCAGTTGACAATGGGGGGACGTTTCTTTTTACTAAAACTAATACTAAAAGTCATACTAAAAGAATGAAAGTCTTTTACCTTGTCAAATGGCAGACATATTTAGACATATTTATACACTATATGACAAAACATACAGTGCCTTGCGAAAGTATTCGGCCCCCTTGAACTTTGCGACCTTTTGCCACATTTCAGGCTTCAAACATAAAGATATAAAACTGTATTTTTTTGTGAAGAATCAACAACAAGTGGGACACAATCATGAAGTGGAACGACATTTATTGGATATTTCAAACTTTTTTAACAAATCAAAACTGAAAAATTGGGCGTGCAAAATTATTTTATTATTAAATTATTCCTCCTCCACCAAACTTTATTGGATTTACTGCATTGGGGCAGGTAGAATACTCCTGGCATCCGCGATACCCAGATTCATCCGTCGGACTGCCAGATGGTGAAGTGTTTTACCACACTCCAGCCGAAGCTTGGCATTGCGCGTTGTGATCTTAGGCTTGTGTGCAGCTGCTCGTCCATGGAAACACATTTCATGAAGCTCCCGATTAACAGTTATTGTGATGACATTGCTTCCAGAGGCAGTTTGGAACTCGGTAGTGAGTGTTGCAACTGAGGGCAGATGATATTTAAGTACTATGCTTTTAGCACTAGGCTGTACTGTTCTGTGAGCTTGTGTGGCCAGCCACTTTGCATCTGAGCAGTTTTTGCTCCTCAACGTTTCCACTTCACAATAACAGCACTTACAGTTGACTGGGGCAGCTCTAGCAGGGTTGAAATTTGACGAACTGACTTGTTGGAAAGGTGGCATCCTGTGAAGGTGCCACGTTGAAAGTCACTGAGTTCTTTAGTAAGGCCATTCTACTGCCAATGTTTGTCTAGGGAGATTGAATGGCAGTGTGCTAAGTTTTGTACACTTGTTAGCAATGGGTGTGGATGAAATCCACTAATTTGAAGGGGTGTCCACATACACTATATAAACCAAAGTATGTGTCGCTAAGAGGGTTTTAACCAAAGGGGAGTGATTGTCTCTCTTGCTTGTAATTGTGGGTTCATCAAAGTAAAAAGGTCATCAAATGTTTCTAAATAACCTAATGAATAAATACTAATGCTTTGCCAATATTAATTAGTCATTAGCCACAAGAATGGCTGCTGTTTTACATGCTCCTAACCAAATGTGTCTTTAACGTGGGGAGACTTAAAACCGTCTCCTGCGCCACTAGGGGTGCTAAAACTCTACCCCCCCCCTCATCCTCCCTTTGGCAAATTTGATGATGACTCCGTTCTCCTGCTTCCTGTTTACAAACAAAAGCTCAAAAAGGAAGTACCAGTGATGTGCTCCATACGGAAGTGGTCGGATGAAACAAATGCGAGGCTACATGACTGTTTTGCTAGTACAGACTGGTATACAGTATGTTCCTGGATTCATCCCTTTGCAACTGGATCCTGGACTTCCTGACTGGTCGGCCCCAGGTGGTGAGGGTAGGCCACAACACCTCCGCCACGCTGACCATCAACACAGAGGCCTATCTTGGGTGTGTGCTTAGTCCCCTCCTGTAACTAACTCCCTGTTCAACCATGACTGAGTGGCCACGCATGACTCCAATACCATCATCAAGTTTCCTAATGACACAACGGTGGTAGGCCTGATCCCGAGGGCAATGGGTTAGCATACAGGGAGGAGGTCAGAGACTTAGTGTGTGCAAAGCTGTCATCAAAGCAAAGCGTGGCTACTTAGAATCTTAAATATAAAATACATTTTGATTTAACACTTTTTTGGTTACTACATGATTCCATATGTGCTATTTCATAGTTTTGATGTCTTCACCCCAATTCATAGTGCCAACTGTAAAGTTTGGTAGAGGATTAACGGTCTCGAGGTGTTTTTCATGGTTTGGGCTAGGCCCCTTAGTTTCAGTGAAGGGAAATCTTAATGATATATCATACAATGACATTCTAGACTATTCATTCTGTTCTTCCAACTTTGTGGCAACAGTTTGGGGAAGGGCCTTTCCTGTTTCAGTATGACAATGCCCCCGTACACAAAGCGAGGTCCATACAGAAATGGTTTGTCGAAATCGGTGTGGAAGAACTTGACTAGCCTGCATAGAGTCCTGACCTTTCTACCCCATCGAACACCTTTGATTTGGAACACAGACTGCGAGCTAGGCCTAATCGCTCAACATCAGTGCCCGACCTCATTAATGCTCTTGTGGCCCCGCAGGAATGTTACAAAATCTAGTGGAAAGCATTCCCAGAATTGTGGGGGCTGTTTAAAGCAGCAAAGGTGGGACCAAAGCCATATTAATGCACATGATTTTGGAATGAGATGTTCGACAAGCAGGTGTCCACATACTTTTGGTCGTATAGTGTATCTTTTTATAGTGTATCAATTTTTTTATTTTTTATTATTATTATTATTATGTTTTCTTCTTGGGCCTCTATTAACTATATCTATTGTTTTTATTTTTGTTGTTGTTGTGTGATTTGGATTAATCCCCTCTACCACACGGAACCCCACTAATCTACTGATGGAACGCAAGAGGTGGCTAACAACAGACCTCCATCCTATGCTAGCTTGCTACCAATGCCCTGGCTAGCTGTCTAAATTACCAACCAACCTCTCCACTCACCGGACCCTTTTGATCACTCGACTAAGCATGCCTCTCCTTAATGTCAATATGTCTTGTCCATTGCTGTTCTGGTTAGTGTTTATTGGCTTATTTCACTGTAGAGCCTCTAGTCCTGCTCACTATACCTTATCCAACCTATTAGTTCCACCACCCACACATGCAATGACATCTCCTGGTTTCAACGATGTTTCTAGAGACAATATCTCTCTCTTCATCACTCAATACCTCGGTTTACCTCCACTGTATTCACATCCTAGAATACATTTGTCTGTACATTATACCTTGATGCTATTTTATCGCCCCCAGAAACCTCCTTTTACTCTATGTTCCAGACGTTCTAGACGACCAATTCTCATAGCTTTTAGCCGTACCCTTATTCTACTCCTCCTATGTTCCTCTGGCGATGTAGAGGTGAATCCAGGCCCTGCAGTGCCTAGCTCCACTCCTATTCCCCAGGCGCTCTCTTTTGACGACTTCTGTAACCGTAATAGCCTTGGTTTCATGCATGTTAACATTAGAAGCCTCCTCCCTAAGTTTGTTCTATTCACTGCTTTAGCACACTCTGCCAACCCGGATGTTCTAGCTGTGTCTGAATCCTGGCTTAGGAAGACCACCAAAAATTCAGACATTTTAATTCCAAACTACAACATTTTCAGACAAGATAGAACTGCCAAAGGGGGCGGTGTTGCAATCTACTGCAAAGATAGCCTGCAGAGTTCTGTCCTACTATCCAGGTCTGTACCCAAACAATTTGAACTTCTACTTTTAAAAATCCACCTCTCTAAAAACAAGTCTCTCACCGTTGCCGCCTGCTATAGACCACCCTCTGCCCCCAGCTGTGCTCTGGACACCATATGTGAACTGATTGCCCCCCATCTATCTTCAGAGTTCGTGCTGCTAGGCGACCTAAACTGGAACATGCTTAACACCCCAGCCATCCTACAATCTAAACTTGATGCCCTCAATCTCACACAAATGATCAATGAACCTACCAGGTACCTCCCCAAAGCCTTAAACACAGGCACCCTCATAGATATCATCCTAACCAACTTCCCCTCTAAATACACCTCTGCTGTCTTCAACCAAGATCTCAGCGATCACTGCCTCATTGCCTGCATCCGTAATGGGTCAGCGGTCAAACGACCTCCACTCATCACTGTAAAACGCTCCCTGAAACACTTCTGCGAGCAGGCCTTTCTAATCGACCTGGCCGGGGTATCCTGGAAGGATATTGATCTCATCCCGTCAGTAGAGGATGCCTGGATATTTAAAAAAAATGCCTTCCTAACCATCTTAAATAAACATGCCCCATTCAAGAAATGTAGAACCAGGAACAGATATAGCCCTTGGTTCTCCCCAGACCTGACTGCCCTTAACCAACACAAAAACATCCTATGGCGTTCTGCATTAGCATCGAACAGCCCCCGTGATATGCAGCTGTTCAGGGAAGCTAGAAACCATTATACACAGGCAGTTAGAAAAGCCAAGGCTAGCTTTTTCAAGCATAAATTTGCTTCCTGCAACACTAACTCAAAAAGGTTCTGGGACACTGTAAAGTCCATGGAGAATAAGAACACCTCCTCCCAGCTGCCCACTGCACTGAAGATAGGAAACACTGTCACCACTGATAAATCCACCATAATTGAGAATTTCAATAAGCATTTTTCTACGGCTGGCCATGCTTTCCACCTGGCTACTCCTACCCCGGACAACAGCACTGCACCCCCAACAGCAACTCGCCCAAGCCTTCCCCATTTCTCCTTCTCCCAAATCCATTCAGCTGATGTTCTGAAAGAGCTGCAAAATCTGGACCCCTACAAATCAGCCGGGCTAGACAATCTGGACCCTTTCTTTCTAAAATTATCTGCCGAAATTGTTGCCACCCCTATTACTAGCCTGTTCAACCTCTCTTTCGTGTCGTCTGAGATTCCCAAAGATTGGAAAGCAGCTGCAGTCATCCCCCTCTTCAAAGGGGGGGACACTCTTGACCCAAACTGCTACAGACCTATATCTATCCTACCGTGCCTTTCTAAGGTCTTCGAAAGCCAAGTCAACAAACAGATTACTGACCATTTCGAATCTCACCATACCTTCTCTGCTATGCAATCTGGTTTCAGAGCTGGTCATGGGTGCACCTCAGCCACGCTCAAGGTCCTAAACGATATCTTAACCGCCATCGATAAGAAACATTACTGTGCAGCCGTATTCATTGATCTGGCCAAGGCTTTCGACTCTGTCAATCACCATATCCTCATCGGCAGACTCGAAACTCTTGGTTTCTCAAATGATTGCCTCGCCTGGTTCACCAACTACTTCTCTGATAGAGTTCAGTGTGTCAAATCGGAGGGTCTGCTGTCCGGACCTCTGGCAGTCTCTATGGGGGTGCCACAGGGTTCAATTCTTGGACCGACTCTCTTCTCTGTATACATCAATGAGGTCGCTCTTGCTGCTGGTGAGTCCCTGATCCACCTCTACGCAGACGACACCATTCTGTATACTTCCGGCCCTTCTTTGGACACTGTGTTAACAACCCTCCAGGCAAGCTTCAATGCCATACAACTCTCCTTCCGTGGCCTCCAATTGCTCTTAAATACAAGTAAAACTAAATGCATGCTCTTCAACCGATCGCTACCTGCACCTACCCGCCTGTCCAACATCACTACTCTGGACGGCTCTGACTTAGAATACGTGGACAACTACAAATACTTAGGTGTCTGGTTAGACTGTAAACTCTCCTTCCAGACCCATATCAAACATCTCCAATCCAAAGTTAAATCTAGAATTGGCTTCCTATTTCGCAACAAAGCATCCTTCACTCATGCTGCCAAACATACCCTTGTAAAACTGACCATCCTACCAATCC
This sequence comes from Oncorhynchus kisutch, assembly GCF_002021735.2. Classification (NCBI taxonomy): domain Eukaryota; kingdom Metazoa; phylum Chordata; class Actinopteri; order Salmoniformes; family Salmonidae; genus Oncorhynchus; species Oncorhynchus kisutch. The sequence continues at coordinate 3,452,588 of NC_034202.2, forward strand.
TCGACTTTGGCGATGTCATTTACAAAATAGCCTCCAATACCCTACTCAACAAATTGGATGCAGTCTATCACAGTGCACTCCGTTTTATCACCAAAGCCCCATATACTACCCACCATTGCGACCTGTACGCTCTCGTTGGCTGGCCCTCGCTTCATACTCGTCGCCAAACCCACTGGCTCCATGTCATCTACAAGACCCTGCTAGGTAAAGTCCCCCCTTATCTCAGCTCGCTGGTCACCATAGCATCTCCCACCTGTAGCACACGCTCCAGCAGGTATATCTCTCTAGTCACCCCCAAAACCAATTCTTTCTTTGGCCGCCTCTCCTTCCAGTTCTCTGCTGCCAATGACTGGAACGAACTACAAAAATCTCTGAAACTGGAAACACTTATCTCCCTCACTAGCTTTAAGCACCAACTGTCAGAGCAGCTCACAGATTACTGCACCTGTACATAGACCACCTATAATTTAGCCCAAACAACTACCTCTTTCCCAACTGTATTTAATTTTTATTTATTTATTTATTTTGCTCCTTTGCACCCCATTATTTTTATTTCTACTTTGCACATTCTTCCATTGCAAAACTACCATTCCAGTATTTTACTTGCTATATTGTATTTACTTTGCCATCATGGCCTTTTTTGCCTTCACCTCCCTTCTCACCTCATTTGCTCACATTGTATATAGACTTGTTTATACTGCATTATTGACTGTATGTTTGTTTTTACTCCATGTGTAACTCTGTGTCGTTTTATCTGTCGAACTGCTTTGCTTTATCTTGGCCAGGTCGCAATTGTAAATGAGAACTTGTTCTCAACTTGCCTACCTGGTTAAATAAAGGTAAAATAAAAAAATAAATAAAAAAAATCTTCCTCAAGTACCTTGGACCTCTGCACATTGACTCAGTACTGGTACTCCCTGTATATAGCTTCTTGTCTATTTAAATGTATTCCTCTTGTGTTAGTTACGATGTAATGTTGTATTATTATTGGGAAATAATAATAATAATAATAATAAATATTTTCGGCGCATGTGATGAATAAAATGTGATTTGATCTTGATTAGATATTTACCTAAATTCTCTCTCAACCAGCATGCACGTACATGCGCTTACACACACACACACACACACACACACACACACACACACACACACACACACACACACACACACACACACACACACACACACACACACACACACACACACACACACACACACACACATCTCTCCATCCCCCTTTTACACCCTTCCTTAATACCATTCCACTTCCTCTCATATGTCCACACCTTTCTGCTCTTTATTTTATCCTCTCCCGCTCTTCCCCCCTTTCCTCTCTGCTCCTCTCCTCTCCCCTCCCTTACCCAACCCCAGTGCTCTGCTCCTCTCTGCTCCTCTCTGCTCCTCTCCTCTCCCCTCCCTTACCCAACTCCAGTGCTCTGCTCCTCTCTGCTCCTCTCTGCTCCTCTCTGCTCCTCTCCTCTCCCCTCCCTTACCCAACCCCAGTGCTTTGCTCAGCAAAACTCCCAAGCTTTAGCCGTCACTGAATCCCAACAACATTTCCACACACCTTAGCATTCTGACTCTGGGGTTAGCTACTTGGCTAAAGCGGTAATTTTGAGTTTGGTCGAGTGTGTGTCTGTGTGTGTGTGTGAGCGCGAGCGCGTGCATGCATGTGTGTAATATTTTTTATAAATGCAGATCAGTAGCAACAATATTTTTCCTCAATGTACAAAGTGTACACAGCATACAACAACACACAAAGGTTTAACAAGCTTATATACGATATGAAATATTGTGTGTTTGAGGTTCAGTGATGCTTTGATAGTTGACTTTGAGGCTGTAAGTTAGTAGTGTTAATTACAGTCTACTAATTAGCACAGAGACGTGTCATTAAGCACAACGAGCCACCCGAGGGCCTGACTGTGGAGAGGACTGCTCTCTCTCTCTCCTTCATTTGCTCCTTCTCTGAATCCTGACCCTGATCTCCCAATTAGCATTGCCCTGCTCTCTTTCTCTCTCTTGCTCTCTCTTTCTCAACAACAAATGTTAGAAAGGTGCAAATATTCCAGAGAAATGTAATTGGCGTAGTACCTTTTACAGGGCTTTACATATAGTATATTTGATGCTGAAAGCTATCATCTTCCATATTGAGAACTCTCCCCACCAAGTCAGAAAGGAGGGAGGTGTAAAGATGTGCGCTGAGAGTCGGGAAGAACGTTCAGGGAGTAATAAATGCATAAATCCATTCTTGATAAACACAGGAAACTGAGCTAAATGCTAGAGCTGCCGCTTTCAAGGAGCGGGACTCTAATCCGGAAGCATATAAGAAATCCCGCTATGGCCTCCAAAGAAGCATTAAACAGGCAAAGCGTCAATACAGGACTAAGACCGAATCGTACTACACCGGTTCTGACGCTCATCGGATGTGGCAGGGCTTGCAAACCATTACAGATTACAAGGGGAAGCACAGTCGAGAGTGACACGAGTTTACTAGATGAGCTAAACTACTTCTATGCTCGCTTCTAGGCAAATAACACTGAAAATGCATGAGAGCACCAGCTGTTCCAGACAACTGTGTGATCACGCTCTCCGCTGCAGAAGTGAGTAAGACTTTTAGACGGGTCAACATTCACAAGGCCGGAGGGTCAGACGGATTTCCAGGACTTGTACTGCGAGCATGCGCTGACCAACTAGCAAGTGTCTTCACTGACATTTTCGAGTACCTTGTTATACACATCACCAACAAACTAACATGGCTACCCAGACTATTTGCAGTGTCCCCCCCACCCCCACTTTTTATTTTATTTTACCTTTATTTAACCAGGCAAGTCAGTTAAGAACAAATTCTTATTTTCAATGACGGCGTGGGAACAGTGGGTTAACTGCCTGTTCAGGGGCAGAACGACAGATTTGTACCTTGTCAGCTCAGGGGTTTGAACTCGCAACCTTCCGGTTACTAGTCCAACGCTCTAACCACTAGGATACCCTGCCACCCCACTTTACACCACTGCTGTTGTCATCTATGCATAGTCACTTTAATAACTCTACCTACATGTACACTTGAAGTCTGAAGTTTACATACATTTAGGTTGGATTCATTAAAACTCGTTTTTCAACCACTCCACAAATTTCTTGTCAACAAACTATAGTTTTGGCATGTCGGTTAGGACATCTACTTTGTGCATGACACAAGTCATTTTTCCAACAATTGTTTACAGAAAGATAATTTCACTTATAATTAATTGTATCACAATTGCAGTGGGTCAGAAGTTTACATACACTAGGGTGACTGTGCCTTTAAACTCCTTGGAAAATTCCAGAAAATGATGTCATGGCTTTAGAGGCTTCTGATAGGCTAATTGACATAATTTGAGTCAATTGGAGGTGTACCTGTGGATGTATTTCAAGGACTACCTTCAAACTCAGCACCTCTTTGCTTGATGGGAAAATGGGAAAATCAAAAGAAATCAGCCAAGACCTCAGAAAAAGACTGTAGACCCCCACAAGTCTGGTTTATCCTTGGGAGCAATTTCCAAATGCCTGAAGTAACCACGTTCATCTGTACAAACAATAGTATACAAGTATAAACACCATGGGACCACGCATCCATCATACCGCTCAGTAAGGAGACGAGTGCAAATCAATCCCAGAACAACAGCAAAGGACCTTGTGAAGATGCTGGAGGAAACGGGTACAAAAGTATCTATTTCCAAAGTAAAACATTGTCGACATAACCTGAAAGGCCACTCAGCAAGGAAGAAGCCACTGCTCCAAAACCATCATGAAAAAGCCAGACTATGGTTTGCAACTGCACATGGGGACAAAGATCGTACTCTTTGGAGAAATGTCCTCTGGTCTGATGAAACAAAAATAGAACTGTTTGGCCATAATGACCAGTGATGTGTTTGGAGGAAAAAGGGGGAGGCTTGCAAGCCGAAGGACACCATCCCACCCTTGAAGCACGAGGGTGGCAGCATCATGTTGTGGGGGTGCTTTGCTGCAGGAGGGACTGATGCACTTCACAAAATAGATGGCATCATGAGAGGGGACAATTATCTGGATATATTGAAGCAACAAATCAAGACATCAGTCAGGAAGTTAAAGCTTGGTCGCAAATGGGTCTTCCAAATGGACAATGGCCCCAAGCATACTTCCAAAGTTGTGGCAAAATGGCTTAAGGACAACGAAGTCAAGGTATTGGAGTGGCCATCACAAAGCCCTGACCTCAATCCTATAGAAAATGTGTGGGCAGAACTGAAAAAGCTTGTGCGAGCAAGGTCTACAAACCTGACTCAGTTACACCAGCTCTGTCAGGAGGAATGAGCCAAGATTTGCCCAACTTATTGTGGGAAGCTTGTGGAAGGCTAACTGAAACGTTTGACCCAAGTTAAACAATTTGAATGCAATGGTACCAAATACTAATTGAGTGTATGTAAATTTCTGACCCACTGGGAATGTGATGAAAGAAATTAAAGCTGAAATAAATCGTTATCTCTACTATTACTCTGATATTTCACATTCTTAAAATAAAGTGGTGATTCTAACTGACCTAAAAACAGGGAATTGTTACTTGGATTAAATGTCTGGAATTGGGAAAAACTGAGTGTAAATGTATTTTGCTGAAGTGTTTGTGAACTTCCGACTTCAACTTTACATTCTACCTCAAATAGCCCACGCACACTGACTCTGTATCGAAACCCCCGTAAAATAGTCTCGCTATTGTCATTTCACTGCTGCTCTTTAATGTTACTTTAATTTTGTATTCTTATCTGTATTTTTTGAAAGATTGTTGGTTAGGGCATTTAGGGCATAAGCATTTCACTGTAAGGGTACACCTGTTGTATTCGGCGCTTGTGACTAATATTATTAGATTTTATTTGAAACTGTTGAGCGTGAAAAACCCTGCAGTGTTGCAGTTCTTGACACACTCAAACCTGTGTGCCTGGCACCTACTACCTTGTCCCATTCAAAGGCACTTAAATATTGTGTCTTGCCCATTCACCCTCTGAATGGCCCACACATACACAATTCATGTTTAAAAATCCTTATTTAAGTGGATTTAACAGGTGACTTCAATAAAGGATGATAACTTTCATCTGTGTTTTCCTGGTCGGTCAATGTCATGGAAAGAGCAGGCGTTCCTAATGTTTTGTACACTCAGTGTACATGTGAAGGTTCCCACATACAGTAGAGACACTCTCTGACACAGGCAAGCAGTACCCCCCCACACCCCCACCTCCACCGCAACACACATGTACACTTTGGAACCCATTCACTGATACATGAAAGCAGACACACAGACGTGGAGCCTCCATGGGCCTGAGGGAGCACTAATGGCCTTGTACTGTGCAGTCAGGGAGAGTAAGGGTGAATAGCAGAGCAAGGTGAAGGCATGCATCTCCTCCAGTTAAGCACACACACACACACCGACCATCTCTCCAGTCAAACGGGCCTGTCCTGATGAAGATGCCGTTTCTAAAAGGAGCAGAGCATGAATTATACAGTTCAGTCTTCACCTGAGGCTTTTTTCTCCCTCTGCACCACGTTCCTCTCAGCAAGCTGTTTTCTCAATCTGCCATGTCTCTTTCTCTCTGTCATCCCACTTTTAACTTCTCTTCTTCATCTTACTGTACTGCAGTGCATCTCAATTATTTTTTGCGCCCCCCAACTCTCCGCCGCGACTGTAAATAGTACAATTTGTCTATAAAATTACACCTCTGCATAATATCCTTATTAACATTAAAGAAAACAAAAAAGAACAAATAAAGAAAGTTAAAGATCAGCAAAGAATAACTTTATTAACATTGTTTTTTAGTAACAGAAAAGACTTAAAGTGATAAATATAATAAATTAAACTTATCAATTTGCCTGAAATGTTTTTAAAAATTCAAACCTTTAAACTGTAAACATTTTTTTACCATTTGATGCTGAAAAATAAAATAAAATATAATCAATAAATAATAATACATTGAAATTGATCAGCAACATTAACTCAGGAGCACAATATATGAAACACTTTGATCTATAAATAAAACAATTTGTGATGATTTAAAAAAAAATCTAAATGAGGAAGTCAGGATTAATGGCTACAATGAGCACGTTTTGCAGAGCACAGCTTTTCGAAGCGAGGTTTAAAGCATGATACTGCAACTCTCAGCTCCTGCTCAATGTTTAGCTGGGACCTATACTTGGTCTTCAGTGCAGCTACAGCAGAGAGGCCAGTCTCACAAAGATAAAATGTTGCAAAAGGAAGAAGAATGCCCTGGCCCTCTGCCCTAAGAGTGGATACTGTGGGTTTTTTGCACTGAACAATTTGGTACGCCAGCTTAAATGATGCTAACAGTGCTCGCTGGTTTACTGAAGTAGCATTCACAAAACGGGACGTTTTCACTTCCATGTTATCTCTTAAGTGTTTGTTACCTGCATTTCATATCTCCTGCTCTGTGCTGTGTTGTTACTTCATATCTCCTGCTCTGTGCTGTGTTGTTATTTCATATCTCCTGCTCTGTGCTGTGTTGTTATTTCATATCTCCTGCTCTGTGCTGTGTTGTTATTTCATATCTCCTGCTCTGTGCTGTGTTGTTATTTCATATCTCCTGCTCTGTGCTGTGTTGTTATTTCATATCTCCTGCTCTGTGCTGTGTTGTTATTTCATATCTCCTGCTCTGTGCTGTGTTGTTATTTCATATCTCCTGCTCTGTGCTGTGTGCTCTTGTTCGGTGCAAAAAAAACCTACTCCCTGCGGCAAAAGAAAGCATGTTCCCCGGGGTCACACGAGCCCCCCCGGCATCGCTCCGAGCCCCCCCTCCAGCGCACCCCACTATTTGAGAAGGACTGCTGTACTGTACGTTAACCGTCACTGCTCGGCTCTCTACCTTACCTGCTGCACTTGACTTTTCCCCATCTCTCTTATCTTTCTCCCTCTTTCCTTCCATTTCAATCTCCCCTCTCTCTCTCTCTCTCTCTCTCTCTCTCTCTCTCTCTCTCTCTCTCTCTCTCTGCCCCCTCTCTCTGAATCTCTGACCCCCCTCCCTCTCTCCTTCCCCCTCCCCCACTGTCTCTCTCTCTCTCTTGCTCTCTCTCTCTTCCTCTCTCCCTCTCAAATCCCTCCTCTCTTACTCTGTATGGTTCTGGATGGATTGCTGGGCAGATAAAGGGTAGGAAGACTAGTGGTATCAGATTTTCATAAATGTGTGTAAGAGGAGAAACGGAAGCTTCACATCATATAATATAATCTGCTCCGTCCGGTTATGTTTCTCAATACAATGAGAGTGACTACGGCAAAAGTCGACTGTGATTACTGCACCAGCGGATGTAATGTGTGTATGTGCATGCATGCATGCATATTTGCGTGTGACAGACAGACAGACAGACAGACAGACAGACAGACAGACAGACAGACAGACAGACAGACAGACAGACAGACAGACAGACAGACAGACAGACAGACAGAGAGGGAGGGAGGGAGGGAGGGAGAGAGAAACATTTCTGGAAACACAACAAGCCAGACAAGGTCACCTCCCCCAGAACAGAAGCATGGTGGGAAGTTTCCAGTTTAGCCAATCAGAGAGTCCATCTCTCTCAGAGGTTTCCTGTGTCCTTGTGGAGTGGATCCAGAGTGGCCTTTCTGTCCTGTCATGTCACTACTGCTATGTTCCTGTCACCAGGGAAACCAAGCGTGGCTAACTAGAGAACGTCACATGGTCACAACTCCTGGGCAGCTGCTCACTTCAGGCCCGGTTCTACGGTTCTAACGATGCAACTGTGGATCTGGTTTTCTGTTCCACTTCCATTCAAAGGCTATACTGTACTATCTGCAAGTGCGTGCACGATTGTGTGTGTGTGTTGTGGGGGGGTTTGTGACATGGGACTCATGGTGGGCACTCTGACCTTGTGTTACCTGTAGCGAAACAGAAGGCTCTCACAAGGGGTGGCTGAACCATCGCAATCGAGGGGGTACAAAGTTTGTCGTTCTCTTTCAAAAATCCTCTTTCAGCATCTGTGGCATGATGGTCCAGGATAGAGTGTAATTTAATCTGTTTCTGACTGTTTTGCTCTCATACAACCTCCACATAACCTCAAAATAACCATCTGACCCCTCAACTCAATACTCCAGTTATTCAATAAGCAATGACTCCATTCCTGAGAGACTAGGGTTATTACAAGGTTATGTCTTAACATTCCATTCCATAAAATAGGCATGGAGGAACCATATAATGAATTATATTTATATGGGATGGATAACAGTACAGATGCGTTAGCCTTTGATTTAACCCTTTAACCCCTGATAAACCCTTAACCCATCGTTCTGCAAAATATATCTATTCATCATCCTTTTTTTCTTTTTCTTGTCCTCTGTCTGACCTCCCTCCCTCCCTCCCTCCCTCCCTCCCTCCCTCCCTCCCTCCCTCCCTCCCTCCCTCCCTCCCTCCCTCCCTCCCTCCCTCCCTCCCTCCCTCCCTCCCTCCCTCCCTCCTCTCCTTCCATCAATGTAGACTATAGACTGGGTGCCGGCCAGTTGCGTAACCTCTGTGCTGTTCCCAGCTCTTGTTAGGGACATCTTTTTGTGTTTAATCGTGGGAGATTGAGGGGATTAAGGCTGAGATTATGTACGGCCAGATTACACTGACCCCGGTATCAGGAGGGCTGGCGAGAGAAGAGAGGAGGGAGGAGGAGAGTAGGGGAGGGATAGGGGGAGGGGAGGGGAGAAAGAGGGCAAGGATGCAGCAAGGCTAAAAAAGAGACAGGGCAGGGGGAGGGATGGGTAGAGGACAGAGGGAAAGCTGGGCTGGGGGAGGGATGGGTAGAGGACAGAGGGAAAGCTGGGCTGGGGGAGGGATGGCGAGAGGACAGAAGGAAAGCTGGGCTGGGGGAAGGATGGGTAGAGGACAGAGGGAAAGCTGGGCTGGGGGAGGGATGGGTAGAGGACAGAGGGAAAGCTGGGCTGGGGGAGGGATGGGTAGAGGACAGAGGGAAAGCTGGGCTGGGGGAAGGATGGGTAGAGGACAGAGGGAAAGCTGGGCTGGGGGAGGGATGGGTAGAGGACAGAGGGAAAGCTGGGCTGGGGGAAGGATGGGTAGAGGACAGAGGGAAAGCTGGGCTGGGGGAGGGATGGGTAGAGGACAGAGGGAAAGCTGGGCTGGGGGAGGGATGGGTAGAGGACAGAGGGAAAGCTGGGCTGGGGGAGGGATGGGTAGAGGACAGAGGGAAAGCTGGGCTGGGGGAGGGATGGGTAGAGGACAGAGGGAAAGCTGGGCTGGGGAAGGATGGGTAGAGGACAGAGGGAAAGCTGGGCTGGGGGAGGGATGGGTAGAGGACAGAGGGAAAGCTGGGCTGGGGGAGGGATGGGTAGAGGACAGAGGGAAAGCTGGGCTGGGGGAGGGATGGGTAGAGGACAGAGGGAAAGCTGGGCTGGGGGAAGGATGGGTAGAGGACAGAGGGAAAGCTGGGCTGGGGGAGGGATGGGTAGAGGACAGAGGGAAAGCTGGGCTGGGGGAGGGATGGGTAGAGGACAGAGGGAAAGCTGGGATGGGGGAAGGATGGGTGATGTAAGTGTGAAGATATAAAGTCTAATTCTTTCAGATACAACAATGGCTGGGGGGGGCATAAACGTATAGATGGAGGATACATTATCTTGTCAGCATCTTCTAAGATAACATATGGAATTGTTTTAGGATGGTCATAAATGGATCATTACATGGATCATTACATGGATCATTACATGGATCATTACATGGATCATTTAGCTATTTGATTTAGAATTTTAGGACCCTTTTAGGCCTAAAGAAAATCTCTTTATATTTGATAAAATATTTAATTTGGCCTTTATTACTTAACCCATAGCAATGCATTGATTAACATATTCATAAATGGATGACAGTCCAAAAATCTATCATAAGGAATAAGGTTTTGAAGTGTCTGTGCTATTGTATATCTAGGAAATATAAGAAAGCTGTCAGTCTGCAAGGAGCTGCCAGTCTGCAAGGAGCTGCCAGTCTGCAAGGAGCTGTCAGCCTGCAAGGAGCTGTCAGCCTGCAGGGAACTGTCAGTCTGCAAGGAGCTGTCAGTCTGCAAGGAGCTGTCAGTCTGCAAGGAGCTGCCAGTCTGTAAGGAGCTGTCAGTCTGCAAGGAGCTGCCAGTCTGCAAGGAGCTGCCAGTCTGCAAGGAGCTGCCAGTCTGCAAGGAGCTGTCAGCCTGCATGGAGCAGTCAGAGCTGTCAGTCTGCAAGGAGCTGCCAGTCTGCAAGGAGCTGCCAGTCTGCAAGGAGCTGCCAGTCTGCAGGGAACTGTCAGTCTGCAAGGAGCTGTCAGTCTGCAAGGAGCCGGGCTGCCCCTCAGTCCCGAGCTGCCCCTCAGTCCCGAGCTGCCCCTCAGTCCCGAGCTGCCCCTCAGTCCCGAGCTGCCCCTCAGTCCCGAGCTGTCCCTCAGTCCCGAGATGCCCCTCAGTCACGAGCTGCTCCTTAGTTCTGTGGGGTTGTGGGTGAGGACTATTAGGCCATGGTCGGCGGCAATGGTGGATTATCCCGGGACGCGAAGGGGAGGAACGAGGACATTAATGAAGTGGGGTCCACGTCCCGAGCCGGAGCCGCCACCAATGACAGACGGACCCTCCCTTTGGTTTTGAGGTGCGTCCGGGAGTCCGCACCTTGGGGGGGGGGGTTCTGTCACGTCTTGGTCTTAGTGTTTTGTGTTTTCGTTATATATTTGGTCAGGCCAGGGTGTGACAGGGGTTTACGTGTTGTATTTCGTATTGGGGTTTGTTGTATTTGGGATCGCGGCTGATTAGGGGTGTGTCTAGTTAGGTTTGGGCTGCCTGAGGCGGTTCTCGATCAGTCAGGTGTTTCTTGTTGTCTCTGATTGGGAACCGTATTTAGGTAGCCTGAGTTTCACTTTGTTTTTCGTGGGTGATTGTTCCTGTCTCTGTGTAGTGTCGCCAGATAGGCTGTAATAAGTTTCACGTTCCGTTTGTTGTTTTTGTATTTATTCGTTATTTCATGTACCGTCACTTTTTTCATTAAAAACATGAGTAACCACCACGCTGCATTTCGGTCCGACTCTCTTTCAACAAACGAAGAACGCCGTTACACATTGTAGCTCGGCCACCTTCCGCCACAGATGCGGAAGGCTACCATAGGAGGATGCGGTGGATTGAAACGCAGCCCATGCAAAAACACATCTCTCTATCTAACCATTGACGCATAAATTCTAAATATTAACAAGGAGCCCTTACAGCGTGAGTTCTTTTGCACACGGTACCAGAATTCTATGCTGTTGTTTGATTGTATAGTATTATAATCTATAGTATTATTGAAAATTGTATATTTCTTATTATCATCTATATTATATACAGTATATTATCATCTGAAATAGGCTTTGTTATTAGCCTGTCTGAGGTGCTGCGCGTGTGAGATAGGTTTCCTGCCCTGAGGCAAAAATACCAGTGTATTTGGAACGATAGTGGCATACAAAAAGTGAGTGGTATATATTTCATATGCCGGCCATGGCTAAGGCTTGGATCCTAAATAAGTTTTCTTCATGCAGTGTCACCACTGCACATGTAGCCTACAGAGGCCTGCCTCGTCACCAAGCGAGGAAGATTTCTCATCAAATGCAGTGAGTATTATGACTTGGTCACGTACTGACCATAGAAAGCCTTTATTTTCTATGGTAGAGTAGGTCAGGGCGTGACTAGGGGTTTAGTCTAAATTATATTTTCTATGTGGGGTTCTAGTTTGTTTTTTCTATGTTGGTGTTTTGGTATGATTCCTAATTAGAGCCATCTGGCTATCGTTTTCTCTAATTGGGGATCATACTTAAGTAGCATTTTTCCACCTGTGGGTTATGGGATATTGTTTTGAGTTAGTGCACGTAGCATTCTCTGTAGTCACGGTTCATTGTTAGTTTATTTTTTTATACATTTTTTTGTCTTTGCTAAGTTTCTCTTCTTTAATAAATATGTGGAACTCAACATCTGCTGCTCCTTGGTCTGATATTTCTACAAACGATTGTGACACTTGGGTAGGTTTTAGCCTGGTCGAGGCGGAGGATAATGAGAACAGGGTGGTGGACAAAGTCATGGAAGCAACAAAGTGAGGTAGTTTGTGTGTGAGATCAGATTGAATGGGGCGTGCGTGTAATCAGCTATATTGTATGCAGAGACCTTGGCATGAGTGAAGCGAGGGTGTGGATATAATTGGTTATCATAAACTATGCAGTTAGGATTATCTAGGTTTATGCTTTGGTGCCATCTACGGGCTGAATGTTACGTGGGTGGACCAGTTAGCGCTCTCCTTCCAAAACAGGGTAAAATAATGTATATAAACTTCAAGTATAACTATACAGTATATTCCTAGGAAAAGTCAATGTAATGCAACAACCCAAATAGTGCTATTTAGTCTACAGTAGTCTACAGATTAGGCTAAAGGTTGTTGGATAGGAAAATTTGATTGAAATAACATTTGGCCAAATGATAAAACATTAATTGTGAGAATGCATTACAAATCAAGGAATAACAAAAGTGGATTACATCTCGTTTTCAGTTTTATTTCTGAAATGGAGCCCAGGAGTCCATTTCCAGGGGCTTTATTTTTATTCAGCTTAAACGTATTGTCACGCCTTGGTCTTAGTATTTTGTGTTTTCTTTAGTTGTTTGTTCAGCCCAGGGTGTGACATGGGGTTATTGTATTGTCTTATTGGTTTTTTTGTAGGCATTGGGATTGTGGTTGATTAGGGGTGTGTCTAGTATAGGCTTGGCTGCCTGAGGCGGTTCTCAATCTGAGTCAGGTGATTCTCGTTGTCTCGGATTGGGAACCGTATTTAGGTAGCCTGAGTTTCACTTTGTATTTCGTGGGTGATTGTTCCTGTCTCTGTGTAGTTTCACCAGATAGGCTGTAATTAGGTTTCACGTTCCGTTTGTTGTTTTTTGTATTTATTATAGTTATTTCATGTATCGTTCCGTTTTTTCTTCATTAAAGACATGAGTAACCACCACGCCTCATTTCTGTCCGACTCTCTTCCTTCTACAAACGAAGGACTCCGTTACAGAATCACCCACCACACACGGACCGAGTGGCGTGGTTACAGGCAGCGACAACAGGAGCGAAAGGAGGTACTTACGAGACGCTGTTATGAGGACGTTATGGACAGCAGAAGCATGGAGTATACGACGTGGGATGAAATAGACAGGTGGGCGGCTGACCCAGAGAGAGTGCCTGAGCCCGCCTGGGATTCGCTAGAGCAGTGCGAAGATGGCTATAGGCGAATGGAGTTGGAGAAACAGACACGGCGGCGCAGAGTGAAACCCGAGAGTCACCCCAAAAAATGTATTGGGGGGGGGGGCTCAGAGGGAGAGTGGCTGAGTCAGGAGATAGACCTGAGCCAACTCTCCCTGTTTATCGTGAGGAGCCAAGGAGGAGACCAGAACCAGAGCCGGTGTTGGAGGTGAGCGAAACAGAGACTGTGAAGGAGTTAATGGGGAAATTGGAGGAGAGAGGAATGAGGGAGTTGCTGTGTTGGTGCTTTTTGCATGGAATTCGCCCGACGGAACGTGTTGGGGATTTGATGGCACCTGGGTTAGCGCTCCATACTCGTCCTGAGGTGCGTGTTAGTCGGCTGGTGAAGTTGGTGCCAGCCTCACGCACCAGGCCTCCTGTGCACATCCCTAGCCTTGCACGTCCTGTGCCAACACTGCTCTCAAGATCTCCAGTACGCCTTCACGGTCTAGCCCATCCTGTGCCACCTCCACACTCCAGTCCTCCGGTAGCAGCTCCCCGCACCAGGCTTCCTGTGCGTGTCCTCGATCCAGTACCACCAGTTCCAGCACCACGCACTAGGCCTTCAGTGCGCCCCACCTGTTCAGCGCAGCCAGCGCTTTTCTCCTCTCCTGCGCTGCTGGAGTCTCCCGCCTGTTTAGCGCAGCCAGAGCCTTTCTCCTCTACAGCGCTGCCGGAGCCTCCCGCCTGTTCAGCGCAGCCAGCGCTTTCCTCCTCTCCTGCGCTGCTGGAGTCTCCTGCCTGTTTAGCGCAGCCAGAGCCTTCCTCCTCTACAGCGCTGCCGGAGCCTCCCGCCTGTTTAGCGCAGCCAGAGCCTTTCTCCTCTCCAGCGCTGCCGGAGCCTCCCGCCTGTTTAGTGCAGCCAGAACCTTTCTCCTCTCCAGCGCTGACGGAGTCTCCCGCCTGTTCAGCACAGCCAGAGCTGTCAGCCTGGATGGAGAAGCCAGAGCTGCCAGCCTGCATGGAGCAGCCAGAGCTGTCAGTCTGCATGGAGCAGCCAGAGCTGTCAGTCTGCATGGAGCAGCCAGAGATGTCAGTCTGCATGGAGCAGCCAGAGCTGTCAGTCTGCATGGAGCAGCCAGAGCTGCCAGTCTACATGGTGCAGCCAGAGCTGCCAGTCTGCATGAAGCAGCCAGAGATGTCAGTCTACATGAAGCAGCCAGAGATGTCAGTCTGCATGGATCAGCCAGAGCTGTCAGTCTGCATGGATCAGCCAGAGCTGTCAGTCTGCATGGATCAGCCAGAGCTGTCAGTCTGCATGGAGCAGCCAGAGATGCCAGTCTACATGGTGCAGCCAGAGCTGCCAGTCTGCATGAAGCAGCCAGAGATGTCAGTCTGCATGGAGCAGCCAGAGCTGCCAGTCTACATGGTGCAGCCAGAGCTGCCAGTCTGCATGAAGCAGGCAGAGCTGTCAGTCTGCATGGAGCAGCCAGAGCTGTCAGTCTACATGAAGCAGCCAGAGCTGTCAGTCTGCAAGGAGCTGCCAGTCTGCAAGGAGCTGCCAGTCTGCCCAGCGTCGCCAGTCTGCCCAGCGCCGCCAGTCTGTCAGGATCAGTTAGATCCACCAGTCAGCCAGGATCTGCCAGTCAACCAGATTCTTCCAGATCAGCCTGTCAGCCAGTCTCTTCCAGATCTGCCAGTCAACCAGAATCTTCCAGATCTGCTAGTCAACCAGAATCTTCCAGATCTGCTAGTCAACCAGAATCTTCCAGATCTGCTAGTCAACCAGAATCTTCCAGATCTGCTAGTCAACCAGAATCTTCCAGATCTGCTAGTCAACCAGAATCTTCCAGATCTGCTAGTCAACCAGAATCTTCCAGATCTGCTAGTCAACCAGAATCTTCCAGATCTGCTAGTCAACCAGAATCTTCCAGATCTGCTAGTCAACCAGAATCTTCCAGATCTGCTAGTCAACCAGAATCTTCCAGATCTGCTAGTCAACCAGAATCTTCCAGATCTGCTAGTCAACCAGAATCTTCCAGATCTGCTAGTCAACCTGAATCTTCCAGATCCACCAGCCAGCCAGGATCTACCGGAGCCTACTACCTACCTGAGCTTCATCTCAGTACTGGGCTTCATCTCAGTACTGGGCTTCATCTCAGTACTGGGCTGCCCCTCAGTCCCGAGCTGCCCCTCAGTCCCGAGCTGCCCCTCAGTCCCGAGCTGCCCCTCAGTCACGAGCTGCTCCTCAGTTCTGTGGGCTTCTGGGTAAGGACTATTAGGCCATGGTCGGCGGCGAGGGTGGATTATCCCAGGACGCGAAGGGGAGGAACTAGGACATTAATGAAGTGGGGTCCACGTCCCGAGCCGGAGCCGCCACCATGGACAGACGCCCACCCGGACCCTCCCTATGGTTTTGAGGTGCGTCCGGGAGTCCGCACCTTAGGGGGGGGGGTTCTGTCACGCCTTGGTCTTAGTATTTTGTGTTTTCTTTAGTTGTTTGTTCAGGCCAGGGTGTGACATGGGGTTATTGTATTGTCTTATTGGGGTTTTTGTAGGCATTGGGATTGTGGTTGATTAGGGGTGTGTCTAGTATAGGCTTGGCTGCCTGAGGCGGTTCTCAATCTGAGTCAGGTGATTCTCGTTGTCTCGTATTGGGAACCGTATTTAGGTAGCCTGAGTTTCACTTTGTATTTCGTGGGTGATTGTTCCTGTCTCTGTGTAGTTTCACCAGATAGGCTGTAATTAGGTTTCACGTTCCGTTTGTTGTTTTTGTATTTATTAGTTATTTCATGTTTCGTTCCGTTTTTTCTTCATTAAAGATCATGATTAACCACCACGCTGCATTTCGGTCCGACTCTCTTCCTTCTACAAACGAAGAACGCCGTTACACGTATCCTGTGCTTGTCCCGCCCATGATAAATCACCCATAATAATAATATTTCCTCCATATACCCCCCCCCCCCCCCCCCATTTCCACCCCGCATGCACCTGAAAACTCCCACGAATGAAATGACCCCTCCACAAACCCCACTAAAATGGTTTCAACCCGTTTGTGGCAACCCTGTTCGCTCTATTGCTAGGCAATAGTTTTTTGTGTGATCTGTGAGGTGATAACATTTTATTAGCTTTGTGATGGGTCAAACTGTAAACAACTTGTCAAGCCATGTGCTCCGGTTCTTGTATTCTGTAACAAGCAAATGCAGTTTTGTAATGCTGAAAAGTGGCCAAACTAAGTTGATATTTCCCCGGGCAATGGGGCACCATTTCCGAGTTGGGCGACCGTTCAAATCAATTTTTCTGTCAGACCTCATTTTTTTAAAGAGTTCTCAGATGTTTTGAAATCTCGGAAGTCTGAGAATGCGACATTATAGTGAATGTCATTCTGGGATTGGAGAGTTTTGGCTTGTCAAACATAAACAAATATGGCTGCCATCATAAAGAATTTAGCTGTTAGCTTAGCTGATACATTTATTTTCTAAACAACATTACATTAGTCCCTTGTGCTCACCAGAGATGTGGTACATTGTAAACAAGTCTAGCTGTTTACAATTTATGTTTAGTTTTTTTTGTCAGAGCAACCTGTTATTCAGACTTTTATTTTCCATCAGTACAAAAACATATTTAGATGCTGTTCGGACAACAATGGTGTTTAGATGCATTTTTTTGCGACAAGTTCTGTTACTAATGTTCCAATCACATATTTGAGATCGTACACTGCACACAGCACTCAACAATGAGCTCAAATATGTGAACGTACACGTCAAAGGGTTAAACTTTTGATGGGGATTTTGTTGTCGTCATTTAGATTTGTTACTTTGTTTGTTCAATAGACTAAGGGGATTTATTTAAGGCATTTCTCGCCAACTATGTTGATCTTTTCATCCAGATTTTGATGCACTAACCATTCACACCAAGTCCCATGCGTTTTTCCATCCACTTATCTGAAAAATGTGCATAATGTCGCTGCTGCTGCGGCCATTCTCAGTGGCAATGTTTGTTCAAAATGGCTAGAGAGGGCACGTTAAATGAGAGAAATTATATACTATTGAACAAATAAATTGCTTCAGAACATATGCTAGTAGGGCTAGCCAATATTTTAGAAAACTTTCTGAATGGGCGTGGAGAATTCGCGAACTCGTATGATGCACAGCCACCCACCTAAAAGAACCCAATCAAAGCCGCCTGCAGTGCGTCTCACTCAGACTATTAAAAAAATCCAACCTGGTATCAGAGCATTTTGTATTGTTCTATACGTAAATCTGCTTTATCTCAGATGGTCGCAACAAGGGTGAGTTTCTTTATGCGTGTGTAGTCAGAATGCGCTCCTATTTCCAAAATGTGATTGTTGCGCAACAGGACAGTTAACCCAAGCTGCCCTCAAACCAAGGTATGCTAATTATCTAACTTGACAATTTCAAATAATTTTCTAACAGTTTGAATTGTGGTGTGTTCTTCATCTTTATTAATTCACATAGAAATAGCCATTTTACTATTATGGACAATTTAGGCAATACTGAGTACAAACTTCTCTCTTCGACAAGCCCAAGCTTTTTCCTCCCTGGCACATTTTCCGGCTGGCGCTAACTTTGAACTTGTGTGCATTCCTATCAAAGTAAATGCCTTATGTTATCATTATAGTTTCACTAATGTGTGTAAAATACATTAGTGATAATCATACTGATTATGATGAGCTATGATGAGCTAATGCTAAGCTAATTACTATCTATGTGTGGGTCCATGTTTGTTCACATCATACAATGCATTCTAGTTGTCACGTAAACGTCTGTCAGACAAAGATATTATACCAAAACAAGGCGTCAGCCAAGAGTTAGCTAAATTTGACCGCTTGTGCTAGGTCACTCTTTCCTCAGTTAGCGCTATGACTCATTTTCCGGTTTGGATGACAATTGTGTTATGTTGCAGCTTCTTCTGTGAATGTCTGAACATTGCATCCAAAAATAAAATGCTCAAATTGAGGGCATAATGTTGTAAAGACTGTATTTTGTGCAAAATGTTTCTTTGACAAAAGTGTGGCCAGCTCAAAGGCTGACTGTTGCGTCAATTGTAACTGGATCTAATCACACAGATTTTAGTGTACGCTGCAGGGACCACTGTGGAATGATCACACCCATGTGTTTATGTGTTTATTTTTTTATTTTACCTTTATTTAACTAGGCTAAGAACAAAAAAAGAACCCTGCCGCCCCAAAGGGTTAAGGCAAAAATGAAAGGAGGGTGGATGGGTGGGCATATATTGCAAATGTCTAGCAACCCAAAGGTTACGAGTTCGAATCTCATCACGGGCAATTTTAGTTATTAGAGCAACTTTTCAACTACTTGCTACTTAGCATGTTAGCTAACTCTTCTCCTAACTCTTCCCCTAACCCTAAACTTAATAGCCCTTTAACCTAACTCCTAAACTTAACCCTAACCCCTAGCCGAGCTAACATTAGCCATCTAGCTAGAATTAGTAACATATCATACTTATTGTTTGTTGTTGTAATGGATTATACATTTAGCAAATTCGTAACGTATAAGATTTGTATTATATCTTACGAAATGGGTGATGGACATCCAGAAATGAATACATACCATACGAAACGTAACATATCATACTAAATGGAGTCCATCAGATTTACATACAGAACATTATGAAATGCTCTGAGACCAGGTTGGCAAATCACATTTTTACTTTCCCCAAAACATTCTTTCTGTTAGATATCAAACCCGAGTATATGCTACATTATAGGACAATGCTAAATCTATAATTTAAATTGACAAGGAACATTTTAAGGGGGAGATATGTTACATGAAAATAAAATTGACATCAATTAGAAAACAGAAATGCATGCATGCAACCTTTCCAAAGCCTAATCACCACCTGTTGACACATTTTTGTGAAGCAATTGGTGGTTAGGCTGACACGTTTTAATTTGAGGGAGTGCATCTAAATCTGCGCAACCACTTAATGATAAAGGTAACTCCGGCAGATGTGTTTTTTTTATCCGTCTTTTAGCCAGCCAGGTTACCCGTGATACAAGTAAGTATTCGACATCCATCCATGTGTGAGGACGTCGGGAGATGTCGTGGACACCGGCAACTAGGGGCAACAGTGAGCACTGTTAGCTTCAAGTAGCTTTGGCTTTTCCTAGGGTGTTGGATACGATGATGGCGCGAGGGAGTAAGCATCTGCCTCTGATTCCTAGTCTATAGCTACCTAGTCTATAGCTACCTAGTCAGGCAAGAAAAGTTGTGTGTAGCGGTAAATTTGGGCTGCGCTCACGAAACGTCAACCTCAACTGTCACTTTCACTAGCTAGCCATCCAGACAACCAGCTAACTAGCCACCGAAATGAAGGCTAGAGTAATTTGTGTGTATCTGTTGGGCTTAGGTTATGGTTTGTCATGTTTGCTAGGTGAAGATGTTCATAGGCTATACATTGCCTCGTTTTCCTACTATTTTACAGCTTAGCTGTCATGTGGAGTTCATATGATGAGTTGGATATTTGTTTACCAGCTAACAAGAGGAGAGTGAAGAGGACAAAGAGGAAAGAGAGGACAAAGCGGAAGGAGAGGATGAAGCATAGGAGAGGAGGAGGCGGGAGGGGAAGAGGGAAAGCACACCCGAGCCTACTTATCCATGTCCCACCATTCACCCTTGTACCACACAGCCTTGGCCTAAAGTGACAGTGGCAAGGGCAGTGGTTTTGGAGTTGTTTTAAAATTGGTAGGAACTTATATCTATCTGTTCCAGTGCTTGTAATGGATTACAACAAGAGAATGGGTAGGGTTGTCCATCTTGACCAACTGAGGAGCTATTACAATGTTGGACGTACAGGCTGAAAATGGTGAAAGTACGTTTTGGGGGATGCTCAACATTGCCATCATAAATGCGTGCATTGTGTGGGGGACCCTGCAAACACCCCTTCACAGAAACCGCAGGTGCAGGTCCCTGAAGACATTCAAAATGCAGCTTCTGCATTCACTTTGATATGGCTACAGTGGCAGGAAGAGGGGAGGCCAGAGTGTGGCACCAGGGCTGAGTTGGAACTCACTTTGATATGGCTACAGTGGCAGGAAGAGGGGAGGCCAGAGTGTGGCACCAGGGCTGAGTTGGAACTCACTTTGATATGGCTACAGTGGCAGGAAGAGGGGAGGCCAGAGTGTGGCACCAGGGCTGAGTTGGAACTCACTTTGATATGGCTACAGTGGCAGGAAGAGGGGAGGCCAGAGTGTGGCACCAGGGCTGAGTTGGAACTCACTTTGATATGGCTACAGTGGCAGGAAGAGGGGAGGCCAGAGTGTGGCACCAGGGCTGAGTTGGAACTCACTTTGATATGGCTACAGTGGCAGGAAGAGGGGAGGCCAGAGTGTGGCACCAGGGCTGAGTTGGAACTCACTTTGATATGGCTACAGTGGCAGGAAGAGGGGAGGCCAGAGTGTGGCACCAGGGCTGAGTTGGAACTCACTTTGATATGGCTACAGTGGCAGGAAGAGGGGAGGCCAGAGTGTGGCACCAGGGCTGAGTTGGAACTCACTTTGATATGGCTACAGTGGCAGGAAGAGGGGAGGCCAGAGTGTGGCACCAGGGCTGAGTTGGAACTCACTTTGATATGGCTACAGTGGCAGGAAGAGGGGAGGCCAGAGTGTGGCACCAGGGCTGAGTTGGAACTCACTTTGATATGGCTACAGTGGCAGGAAGAGGGGAGGCCAGAGTGTGGCACCAGGGCTGAGTTGTAACTTGTGCATTCACTTTGATATGGCTACAGTGGAAGGAAGAGGGGAGGCCAGAGTGTGGCACCAGGGCTGAGTTGGAACTCACTTTGATATGGCTACAGTGGCAGGAAGAGGGGAGGCCAGAGTGTGGCACCAGGGCTGAGTTGGAACTCACTTTGATATGGCTACAGTGGCAGGAAGAGGGGAGGCCAGAGTGTGGCACCAGGGCTGAGTTGGAACTCACTTTGATATGGCTACAGTGGCAGGAAGAGGGGAGGCCAGAGTGTGGCACCAGGGCTGAGTTGGAACTCACTTTGATATGGCTACAGTGGCAGGAAGAGGGGAGGCCAGAGTGTGGCACCAGGGCTGAGTTGGAACTCACTTTGATATGGCTACAGTGGCAGGAAGAGGGGAGGCCAGAGTGTGGCACCAGGGCTGAGTTGGAACTCACTTTGATATGGCTACAGTGGCAGGAAGAGGGGAGGCCAGAGTGTGGCACCAGGGCTGAGTTGGAACTCACTTTGATATGGCTACAGTGGCAGGAAGAGGGGAGGCCAGAGTGTGGCACCAGGGCTGAGTTGGAACTCACTTTGATATGGCTACAGTGGCAGGAAGAGGGGAGGCCAGAGTGTGGCACCAGGGCTGAGTTGGAACTCACTTTGATATGGCTACAGTGGCAGGAAGAGGGGAGGCCAGAGTGTGGCACCAGGGCTGAGTTGGAACTCACTTTGATATGGCTACAGTGGCAGGAAGAGGGGAGGCCAGAGTGTGGCACCAGGGCTGAGTTGGAACTCACTTTGATATGGCTACAGTGGCAGGAAGAGGGGAGGCCAGAGTGTGGCACCAGGGCTGAGTTGGAACTCACTTTGATATGGCTACAGTGGCAGGAAGAGGGGAGGCCAGAGTGTGGCACCAGGGCTGAGTTGGAACTCACTTTGATATGGCTACAGTGGCAGGAAGAGGGGAGGCCAGAGTGTGGCACCAGGGCTGAGTTGGAACTCACTTTGATATGGCTACAGTGGCAGGAAGAGGGGAGGCCAGAGTGTGGCACCAGGGCTGAGTTGGAACTCACTTTGATATGGCTACAGTGGCAGGAAGAGGGGAGGCCAGAGTGTGGCACCAGGGCTGAGTTGGAACTCACTTTGATATGGCTACAGTGGCAGGAAGAGGGGAGGCCAGAGTGTGGCACCAGGGCTGAGTTGGAACTCACTTTGATATGGCTACAGTGGCAGGAAGAGGGGAGGCCAGAGTGTGGCACCAGGGCTGAGTTGTAACTTGTGCATTCACTTTGATATGGCTACAGTGGCAGGAAGAGGGGAGGCCAGAGTGTGGCACCAGGGCTGAGTTGGAACTCACTTTGATATGGCTACAGTGGCAGGAAGAGGGGAGGCCAGAGTGTGGCACCAGGGCTGAGTTGGAACTCACTTTGATATGGCTACAGTGGCAGGAAGAGGGGAGGCCAGAGTGTGGCACCAGGGCTGAGTTGGAACTCACTTTGATATGGCTACAGTGGCAGGAAGAGGGGAGGCCAGAGTGTGGCACCAGGGCTGAGTTGGAACTCACTTTGATATGGCTACAGTGGCAGGAAGAGGGGAGGCCAGAGTGTGGCACCAGGGCTGAGTTGGAACTCACTTTGATATGGCTACAGTGGCAGGAAGAGGGGAGGCCAGAGTGTGGCACCAGGGCTGAGTTGTAACTTGTGCATTCACTTTGATATGGCTACAGTGGCAGGAAGAGGGGAGGCCAGAGTGTGGCACCAGGGCTGAGTTGGAACTCACTTTGATATGGCTACAGTGGCAGGAAGAGGGGAGGCCAGAGTGTGGCACCAGGGCTGAGTTGGAACTCACTTTGATATGGCTACAGTGGCAGGAAGAGGGGAGGCCAGAGTGTGGCACCAGGGCTGAGTTGGAACTCACTTTGATATGGCTACAGTGGCAGGAAGAGGGGAGGCCAGAGTGTGGCACCAGGGCTGAGTTGGAACTCACTTTGATATGGCTACAGTGGCAGGAAGAGGGGAGGCCAGAGTGTGGCACCAGGGCTGAGTTGGAACTCACTTTGATATGGCTACAGTGGCAGGAAGAGGGGAGGCCAGAGTGTGGCACCAGGGCTGAGTTGGAACTCACTTTGATATGGCTACAGTGGCAGGAAGAGGGGAGGCCAGAGTGTGGCACCAGGGCTGAGTTGGAACTCACTTTGATATGGCTACAGTGGCAGGAAGAGGGGAGGCCAGAGTGTGGCACCAGGGCTGAGTTGGAACTCACTTTGATATGGCTACAGTGGCAGGAAGAGGGGAGGCCAGAGTGTGGCACCAGGGCTGAGTTGGAACTCACTTTGATATGGCTACAGTGGCAGGAAGAGGGGAGGCCAGAGTGTGGCACCAGGGCTGAGTTGGAACTCACTTTGATATGGCTACAGTGGCAGGAAGAGGGGAGGCCAGAGTGTGGCACCAGGGCTGAGTTGGAACTCACTTTGATATGGCTACAGTGGCAGGAAGAGGGGAGGCCAGAGTGTGGCACCAGGGCTGAGTTGGAACTCACTTTGATATGGCTACAGTGGCAGGAAGAGGGGAGGCCAGAGTGTGGCACCAGGGCTGAGTTGGAACTCACTTTGATATGGCTACAGTGGCAGGAAGAGGGGAGGCCAGAGTGTGGCACCAGGGCTGAGTTGGAACTCACTTTGATATGGCTACAGTGGCAGGAAGAGGGGAGGCCAGAGTGTGGCACCAGGGCTGAGTTGGAACTCACTTTGATATGGCTACAGTGGCAGGAAGAGGGGAGGCCAGAGTGTGGCACCAGGGCTGAGTTGGAACTCACTTTGATATGGCTACAGTGGCAGGAAGAGGGGAGGCCAGAGTGTGGCACCAGGGCTGAGTTGGAACTCACTTTGATATGGCTACAGTGGCAGGAAGAGGGGAGGCCAGAGTGTGGCACCAGGGCTGAGTTGGAACTCACTTTGATATGGCTACAGTGGCAGGAAGAGGGGAGGCCAGAGTGTGGCACCAGGGCTGAGTTGGAACTCACTTTGATATGGCTACAGTGGCAGGAAGAGGGGAGGCCAGAGTGTGGCACCAGGGCTGAGTTGGAACTCACTTTGATATGGCTACAGTGGCAGGAAGAGGGGAGGCCAGAGTGTGGCACCAGGGCTGAGTTGTAACTTGTGCATTCACTTTGATATGGCTACAGTGGCAGGAAGAGGGGAGGCCAGAGTGTGGCACCAGGGCTGAGTTGGAACTCACTTTGATATGGCTACAGTGGCAGGAAGAGGGGAGGCCAGAGTGTGGCACCAGGGCTGAGTTGGAACTCACTTTGATATGGCTACAGTGGCAGGAAGAGGGGAGGCCAGAGTGTGGCACCAGGGCTGAGTTGGAACTCACTTTGATATGGCTACAGTGGCAGGAAGAGGGGAGGCCAGAGTGTGGCACCAGGGCTGAGTTGGAACTCACTTTGATATGGCTACAGTGGCAGGAAGAGGGGAGGCCAGAGTGTGGCACCAGGGCTGAGTTGGAACTCACTTTGATATGGCTACAGTGGCAGGAAGAGGGGAGGCCAGAGTGTGGCACCAGGGCTGAGTTGTAACTTGTGCATTCACTTTGATATGGCTACAGTGGCAGGAAGAGGGGAGGCCAGAGTGTGGCACCAGGGCTGAGTTGGAACTCACTTTGATATGGCTACAGTGGCAGGAAGAGGGGAGGCCAGAGTGTGGCACCAGGGCTGAGTTGGAACTCACTTTGATATGGCTACAGTGGCAGGAAGAGGGGAGGCCAGAGTGTGGCACCAGGGCTGAGTTGGAACTCACTTTGATATGGCTACAGTGGCAGGAAGAGGGGAGGCCAGAGTGTGGCACCAGGGCTGAGTTGGAACTCACTTTGATATGGCTACAGTGGCAGGAAGAGGGGAGGCCAGAGTGTGGCACCAGGGCTGAGTTGGAACTCACTTTGATATGGCTACAGTGGCAGGAAGAGGGGAGGCCAGAGTGTGGCACCAGGGCTGAGTTGGAACTCACTTTGATATGGCTACAGTGGCAGGAAGAGGGGAGGCCAGAGTGTGGCACCAGGGCTGAGTTGGAACTCACTTTGATATGGCTACAGTGGCAGGAAGAGGGGAGGCCAGAGTGTGGCACCAGGGCTGAGTTGGAACTCACTTTGATATGGCTACAGTGGCAGGAAGAGGGGAGGCCAGAGTGTGGCACCAGGGCTGAGTTGGAACTCACTTTGATATGGCTACAGTGGCAGGAAGAGGGGAGGCCAGAGTGTGGCACCAGGGCTGAGTTGGAACTCACTTTGATATGGCTACAGTGGCAGGAAGAGGGGAGGCCAGAGTGTGGCACCAGGGCTGAGTTGGAACTCACTTTGATATGGCTACAGTGGCAGGAAGAGGGGAGGCCAGAGTGTGGCACCAGGGCTGAGTTGGAACTCACTTTGATATGGCTACAGTGGCAGGAAGAGGGGAGGCCAGAGTGTGGCACCAGGGCTGAGTTGGAACTCACTTTGATATGGCTACAGTGGCAGGAAGAGGGGAGGCCAGAGTGTGGCACCAGGGCTGAGTTGTAACTTGTGCATTCACTTTGATATGGCTACAGTGGCAGGAAGAGGGGAGGCCAGAGTGTGGCACCAGGGCTGAGTTGGAACTCACTTTGATATGGCTACAGTGGCAGGAAGAGGGGAGGCCAGAGTGTGGCACCAGGGCTGAGTTGGAACTCACTTTGATATGGCTACAGTGGCAGGAAGAGGGGAGGCCAGAGTGTGGCACCAGGGCTGAGTTGGAACTCACTTTGATATGGCTACAGTGGCAGGAAGAGGGGAGGCCAGAGTGTGGCACCAGGGCTGAGTTGGAACTCACTTTGATATGGCTACAGTGGCAGGAAGAGGGGAGGCCAGAGTGTGGCACCAGGGCTGAGTTGTAACTTGTGCATTCACTTTGATATGGCTACAGTGGCAGGAAGAGGGGAGGCCAGAGTGTGGCACCAGGGCTGAGTTGGAACTCACTTTGATATGGCTACAGTGGCAGGAAGAGGGGAGGCCAGAGTGTGGCACCAGGGCTGAGTTGGAACTCACTTTGATATGGCTACAGTGGCAGGAAGAGGGGAGGCCAGAGTGTGGCACCAGGGCTGAGTTGGAACTCACTTTGATATGGCTACAGTGGCAGGAAGAGGGGAGGCCAGAGTGTGGCACCAGGGCTGAGTTGGAACTCACTTTGATATGGCTACAGTGGCAGGAAGAGGGGAGGCCAGAGTGTGGCACCAGGGCTGAGTTGTAACTTGTGCATTCACTTTGATATGGCTACAGTGGCAGGAAGAGGGGAGGCCAGAGTGTGGCACCAGGGCTGAGTTGGAACTCACTTTGATATGGCTACAGTGGCAGGAAGAGGGGAGGCCAGAGTGTGGCACCAGGGCTGAGTTGGAACTCACTTTGATATGGCTACAGTGGCAGGAAGAGGGGAGGCCAGAGTGTGGCACCAGGGCTGAGTTGGAACTCACTTTGATATGGCTACAGTGGCAGGAAGAGGGGAGGCCAGAGTGTGGCACCAGGGCTGAGTTGGAACTCACTTTGATATGGCTACAGTGGCAGGAAGAGGGGAGGCCAGAGTGTGGCACCAGGGCTGAGTTGGAACTCACTTTGATATGGCTACAGTGGCAGGAAGAGGGGAGGCCAGAGTGTGGCACCAGGGCTGAGTTGGAACTCACTTTGATATGGCTACAGTGGCAGGAAGAGGGGAGGCCAGAGTGTGGCACCAGGGCTGAGTTGGAACTCACTTTGATATGGCTACAGTGGCAGGAAGAGGGGAGGCCAGAGTGTGGCACCAGGGCTGAGTTGGAACTCACTTTGATATGGCTACAGTGGCAGGAAGAGGGGAGGCCAGAGTGTGGCACCAGGGCTGAGTTGGAACTCACTTTGATATGGCTACAGTGGCAGGAAGAGGGGAGGCCAGAGTGTGGCACCAGGGCTGAGTTGTAACTTGTGCATTCACTTTGATATGGCTACAGTGGCAGGAAGAGGGGAGGCCAGAGTGTGGCACCAGGGCTGAGTTGTAACTCACTTGAAAGCAGGTGAAGTTTGAAGGGCACAAGGGAGGGTGTTTGGTGTGCATCCATAGTGCCAGCACGTCAAAAAGTGGGAAATGTGTGGCACAGAATACATAGAGTTCCCGTTGGGTGCTCTGTGTTCTGTGCCACTTTGCAGGATGGGGCCGTGCTTCCAGAAGTTCCATGACATGTTGTAAGCTAAATGCAAACACTAAAATGACAGTGTGAATTCTGAACTTGTCCTACAAATATTTTGTCTCTGAACAGTTGTTGTTTTGTATCTTATCTCTCTTATCTGTCTCTATCTAATACTTGTTGCATTCACTGAATGCACTATTTCTACATTTTGTGTCAGGCCTGGTCAGTAATAAGTCTTATTGAGAGACGTTACCTACATTTTGAAATGGCGTCTGAATAGTTGTTTGCATTTTTACATTGACAACGATTCTTACTTTTTTAACAATCTTTGTGTGGGTTTTGAAATACTTTCTGAATATTGTCCTCTGGTCACATTTTGGATAATTGTTTGATTTGTATGTAAATATTTAACTATGATATATTATACTTGGTACATTTTAAATGAGTAATTTAGTCAAATTTACTACTTCTCTCATTTTTTGTTGTTGTGTTAACAGTTTTTGATAGTGAGTGTCTACACAATGGAAGACAAAATGAGTGTTATTCCTATTGACACGAATGTGGTGTCAAATTTAAGAAGAGGTTGTTCTCTTTAAAACTAAGTTGTTGTAAAAAATTTTAGCTATGTCTGTTTGTTTGAGAAAATGAGCTTTATCTTGAAAATTCTCAGTAATCTACAGCAGCATTCTAAAATGATATTGGGGTCTGAAGGGTTAAAGCCTAAAATTAACCTTAAACACTTCTAAATTTGATGTTTGCAACAACTTCTATAATTCTGACGTGAGACTGTGCAAGCTAGTTGCTTTTAGCACAGGTGGTTGCCTAGTTTTACTTTAGCAGGATTATAATATATAGCCTTATATAGGCTATATGAATGATGCATTAATATATTGATTAACTTCTATCTCTTTCCACACTCTCTACCTCTTGAATGAGTATACTATACTGTATGAACAGCAATATCGTTTGAAACGTATTTTAAACTCCTAGGCCTATTCAAGGAGAGAAGTGTCATTCAATCCTTTTGTTGCTGAATGGCTATAAAATAGACAACAGCGTTAGCAATGAACTGATGCGGAAGTTTGAATGGCGAGAGCGATGTGTAGCTCTGGTGTGATGTGACCAAATTGGCTAAATTGATACATTGTGTCACAACTTCCGCTGAAGTCGGTCCCTCTCCTTGTTCAGGCGGTCAAAGTCACCGGTTTTCTAGCCGCCACCGATCCAATTTTCATTTTCCATTTGTTTGGTCTTCATTGTACACACCTGGCTTCCATTCTCATACTTATGTTCCTTATTTGACCCTCTGGTTCCCCCCATGATGTTTGTTCTGTGTTAAGCGGTCGCTGGTATATTTTCCCCGCGTGGAATATGTTGTTTTGTTGAGTCCGTTCTTACTCATTCTCGGTGTCCTACGCCTGACTCCGTCCCACCTGCTGCACATTGACTCTTAACACATTGCTGCACTGATGCATTACGAATGAATTCATTCATTCACACAAGGAACCCACAGACGTGGCAGTGTCCCATTTCTGAAAAAATTATTTATGGACATTTCGCAAATGGTGTGAACAGCATCAGAAAAAAAACGTGCTCATAGGCCCTGTAGTCATTGTTGCTCAATAGCCTGGCTGTTGTCAATTTCTGACACTGATTCAGAGCAGAATGAAGTCAAATGAAGCCCAGGTCCATGGTATCATTAAAATATGAAAATAATTGTGACATTTAACCATTGTAGTTATACAGTATGTTACCCAAGCTAACATATTTGGTTATGTGTAGGTACGAATTTGAGGGTTGATAGACTAGACTAGGGGATATAGTTACTATGGCAGCCTTCCAACCTTAACCATACGCTTCTAATGCTCCCATTTCATTTATGCAATGAGTGTAAGTGAGTTCATCTAAATACATAATCAAATCACTCCCTCGGGTGGATACGCCAGCAGTATAAAAATCAACCAAACTCGACCTGCAAAACAAGCAGCTTTCTTGATACTCTCTAATTACAAAATGACTCTATATTCAGTGCATGCATCTACTCTCCCGAGCCCAACAAGCACTTTTTTTATTTTATTTTTCCTCGTCATGCTTTTGTTCTCTTCTCCTCCTCCCACCCTCAGAAGCAGGATCATAAATTAGAGTGCGGGTCGAAGCGCAGCACTTGAATTCAGTTGTAAGCCTTTAGCTGTCCTCCTCCTGTCACTAATTAGCCTGAGAAACGGCAGCACTGGAGGATAGGTGTCGCCAGTGAGAGAGTGGCAGGCAGCCGCTGAACAGAACTCCCCCCAGTAACGTTTAGCTGACCGTGGCAGAAGCGGCCACGATAACAGCAAATTATTTTCATTAACTGGAGTTGTTTCCCCCTGGCTAATGAGCCTAGTTAAAACGAGCCGGCATCTTGCCGTATCACCTCGTTTGTTTGGAATGAAGGAGTGAGGTTTTGTATCCTCCCAAATCAAAATGTGTAGCCTAGCGAATGTAGACCTAGCACAGGACATATAGTGCAGCAGATAAGACCCAAATATACCCCAGATCAAAAGTATCAAACTTGGTACACTAATACCAGATACTGTAAGGAACATTTTACATTTTAGTTATTTAGCCAGAGTGACTTACAGTTAGTGCATTCATCTTAAGACATCTAGGTGGGACAACCACGTCATAGTAAATACATTTATATAAAGTAGCTATCAGCAAAGTAGGAGCTTGTAAGGGTCCGAGTGCTAGAAAAAGTGTGTGTTACAATGCCTTCAGAAAGTATAAACACCCCTTATGTGTGTGTTACAATGCCTTCAGAAAGTATAAACACCCCTTATGTGTGTGTTACATCAGAAAGTATAAACACCCCTTATGTGTGTGTTACATCAGAAAGTATAAACACCCCTTATGTGTGTGTTACATCAGAAAGTATAAACACCCCTTATGTGTGTGTTACATCAGAAAGTATTCACACCCCTTATGTGCTTATCAAGTCACATAATACGTTGCATGGACTCACTCTGTGTGCAATAGTGTTGAGCATGATTTGTTTAATGGCAACCTCATCTCTGTTCCCCAGAGACACAATAATCTGTAAGGCCCCTCGCAAAGAAGGGCAGCTATTGGTAGACTGGTCAAAATAATAAAAAGCAGACCTTGAATGTACCTTTAAGCATGGTGAAGTTATTAAATACACTTTGGATGCTGTATAAATACACTCAGTCACTACATATACAGTTTTCCTTCCGATCTCATTTGGCTGAGAGGAAGGCAACTGCTCAGGGATTTCACCATGAGGCCAATGGTGACTGTAGAACAGTTACAGAGTTGAATGGCTGTGATAGTAGAGACCTGAGGATTGATCAACAAACAGTGTAGTTACTCCACAATCCTAACCTAAATAACAGCATGAAAAGAACACATGTACAGAATATTCCAAACATACACCCTGTTTGCAATAAGACACTAAAGTAAAACTGCAAAGAAATAAACTTTATGTCCTGAATACAAACTATGTTTGGGGCAAATTCAACAACACATCACTGAGTACCACTCTTCATATTTTCAAGCATGGTGGTGGCTGCATCATGTTATGGGTATGCTTGTCATCAACGAGGACTAGGGATTTTTTTTACGATGGAAAAAGAACAGGCAAAATTTTAGAGGAAAATCTGGTTCAGCCTGCTTTCCAACAGACACTGGGGGACAATTCAACATTCAGCACGACAATAACCTAAAGCACAAGGCCAAATATAAACTGGAGTTTTTTTTACCAAGACAAGATTGAATGTTGCCTAGTTACAGTTCTGATTTAAATTGGCTTAAATCTATAGCAATACTTCAAAATGGCTGTCAACAACCAACTTGACAGAGCTTGCAAATATTGTACAATCAATGAGTGCAAGCTCTTAGCGACTTACCCAGGGAGAACGGTGTGCTCGGGTTGGTGTGTAGGGTTTGAGCATAGCCTGAAGGTAGAGAGGGGCAGTTTCTCTTGCTGCTCCAGAGGCAAGTACTATGGTCTGGTAGTCGATGCGAGCTTTGTCTGGAAGCCAGCAGAGTGTGTGGAGGAGCGAAGTGACATGGGAGAACTTGGGAAGGTTGAACAACAGGCGGGCTGCAGCATTCTGGATAAGTTGCAGGGGTTTGATGGCACAAGCGAGGTGCCCAGTCAACAGCAAGTCCACTCAGGAGATGACAAGTGCCTGGATTCGAACCTGAGACACTTCCTGTGTGAGGTAGGGTCGTACTCTACGGATGTTGTAGAGCATGAACCTGCAGGAGCGAAACACTTTTTCATGTTTGCAGAGAATGACAGGGTGTTGTCCAGAGTCACACCAAGGTTATTTGCACTCTGGAAGGGGGACACGTGATTTGTCAACTGTGATGGAGAGGTATTTGAGCGGGCAGGCTTTCCCAGAGAGGAAGAGCAGCCCCATCTTGTTGAGCTTGATCTTGAGGTGGTGGGACGACATCCTAGCTGAAATATACAGTGGATTCAGAAAGTATTCAGACCCCTTGACTTTTTCCACATTTTGTTACATTACAGCCTTATTCTAAAATGTATTCAATTGTTTTTCCCTCATCAATCTGCACACAATACCATAATGACAAAGCAAAAACAGTTTTTTAGAACTTTTTGCATATGTATAAAAAATAAAAAAAATGATATCACATAAATATTAAGACCCTTTACTCAGTACTTTGAAGCACCTTTGGCAACAATTACAGCCTTGATTCACTTGTGTATAACGCTTCAAGCTTGGCACACGTGTATTTGAGGAGTTTCTCCCATTCTTCTCCACAGATCCTCTCAAGCTCTGTCAGGTTGGATGGGGAGCGTCGCTGCACAGCGATTTTCAGGTCTCTCCAGAGATGTTTGAATGGGTTCAAGTCCGGGCTCTGGCTGGGCCATTCAACGACATTCAGAGTCTTGTCACGAAGCCACTCCTGTGTTGTCTTGGCTGTGTACTTATGGTTGTTGGAAGGTGCACCTTCGCCTCAATATGAGGTCCTGAGTACTCTGGAGCAGGTTTTCATCAAGTTTCTCTCTGTACTTTCCTCCATTAATATTTTCCTTGATCCTGACTAGTCTCCCAGTCCCTGTTGCTGAAAAACATACCTATAGGATGATGCTGCCAAGACCATGCTTCACCGTAGGGATGGTGCCAGGTTTCCTCCGGTTGTGACGCTTGGCATTCAGGCCAAAGAGTTCAATCAGACCAGAGAATCTTGTTTCTCATGGTCTGAGAGTGTTTAGGTGCCTTTTGGCAAGCTCCAAGCTGGCTGTCATGTGCCTTTTACTGAGGAGTGGCTTCCGCCTGGCCACTCTACCATTAAGGCCTGATTGGTGGAGGGCTCCAGAGATGGTTGTCCTTCTGGAAGGTTCTCTCATATCCTTAGAGGAACTCCGAAGCTCTGTCAGAGTGACCATAGGGTTCTTGGTCACCTCCCTGACCAAGGCCCTTCTCCTCTGATTGCTCAGTTTGGCCGGGCGGCCAGCTCTTGGAAGAGTCTTGGTGGTTCCAAACTTCTTCCATTTAAGGTTTCCTCCAGATGTGACGCTTGGCATTCAGATGTGAAGCTTGGTTTCATCAGACCAGAGAATATTGTTTCTCATGATTGGTTGGTCCTTTAGGTGCCTTTTGGTAAACTCAAAGAGGGCTGTGATGTGCCTTTTACTGAACTGTGGCTTCCGTCTGGCCACTCTACCATAAAGGCCTGATTGGTGGAGTGCTGCAGAGACTGTTGTCCTTCTGGAAGGTCCTCCCATCTCCACATAGGTACTCTGTAGCACTGTCAGAGTGACCATCGGGTTTGTGGTTACCTCCCTGACCAAGGCCTTTCTCCCCTGATTGCTCAGTTTGGCCGGGTGCCCAGCTCTTGGAAGAGTCTTGGTGGTTCCAAACTTCTTCCATTTAAGAATAATGTAGGCCACTGTGTCCTTGGGACCTTCAATGCTGCAGATATTTTTTGTTACCCTTCCCCAGATCTGTGCCTCGACACAATCCTGTCTCGGAGCTCTATGGAAACTTTATTCGACCTCATGGCTTGGTTTTTGCTCTGACATGCACTGTCAACTGTGGGACCTTATATAGGCAGGTGTGTGCCTTACCAAATCATGTCCAATCAATTGAATTGACCACAGGTGAATTCTAATCAAGTTGAAGAAACAGCTCACAAGGATGATCAATGGAAACAGGTTCACTTGAGCTCAATTTAGAGTCTCATAGCAAAGGGTCTGAATACTTATGTAAATAAGGTATCTGCTTTTTATTTAATTACATTTGCAAAAATGTTCATTTTGTCATTTTGGGGCATTGTTGCTGATTGAAAAACATTTTTTAAATCCATTTTAGAATAAGGCTGTAACTTAACAAAATGTTGAAAAAGTCGAAGGGTCTGAATACTTTCCGAAGGCACTGTCCACAGTTGCCAAAGCTACAAAAGTGCAAAATGAGAATCTGAAAATAACTAGGTAAGATACTCAAGTGAGAGAGTGATGTGGAGCCTCCCTCGCTTTCCTTCCTCAAGTAACTTCGTAGAGCAGCCTTTCTTTTGACGAAGGAATTAGTTTTGTGACCAGACCGCCACTATCTTGGCCGCCGCTGAGAAAACAGGAGAGACTGAAGTACTAATAGTATTTGCTAATTGCCTTACTAATTGCCCTGCCCCTTAATCCTGGTTGTTTCAACAATCATCTGCAAGTTAATAGCAGTCAGCAGTTCACACACCAAGGCGGCTACTGGGAAGACACATTGCACTTAAAGCAGATGGCCACAGCTAGTAAGAAGACAGTACTAGACAACAGATAAAGCCAGACATTATACTTATCACTCCTGGCGATATCAGGACTTCTCTAGCTATCACACTCAACGTCAGCAAAACAAAGGAGATGATCGTGGACTTCAAGAAACAGCAGAGGGAGCAACCCCCCTATCCACATCGACGGGACAGTAGTGGAGAAGGTGGAAAGTTTTAAGTTCCTCGGCGTACACATCACGGACAAACTGAAATGGCCCCTCCACACAGACAGCGTGTTGAAGAGGGCGCAGCAGCGCCTCTTCAAAATCAGGAGGCGGAAGAAATTTGGCTTGTCACCAAAAACACTCACAAACCTTTACAGATGCACAATCGAGAGCATCCTGTGGGGCTGTATCACCGCCTGGTACGGCACCTGCTCCGCCCACAACCGCAAGGTTCTCCAGAGGGTAGTGAGGTCTGCACAACGCAAACTACCTGCCCTCCAGGACACCTACACCACCCGATGTCACAGTAAGGCCAAGAAGATCATCAAGGACAACAACCACCCGAGCCACTGCCTGTTCACCCCGCTATCATCCAAAAGGCAAGGTCAGTACAGGTGCATCATAACTGGGACCGGGAGACTGAAAAACAGCTTCTATCTCAAGGCCATCAGACTGTTAAACAGCTATCACTAACATTGAGTGGCTGCTGCCAACATACTGACTCAAATCTTTAGCCACTTTAATAATTAAAAATTGGATGTAATAAATGTATCAATAGTCACTTTAAACAATGCCACTTTATATAATGTTTACATACCCTGTATTACTCATCTCATTTGTATATATACTGTATATACCATCGACAGCATCTTGCCTATGCCGTTCGGCCATCACTCATATTTATATGTACATACTCTTATTAATTTCTCTACACTTGTGTGTATAAAGTAGTTGTTGTGAAATTGTTAGATTACTTGTATTGCATAGTCAGAAATCGTCAGAACTAGAAGCACAAGCATTTTACTACACTCGCATTAGCATCTGCTAACCATGTGTATGTGACCAATAACACTATGGATTTGATATAGAATGAAGCACACTGAGATTGATCCTAAGAAGTTAGTCAGAAAACAGGTGCCAATCCAATATAGCCAGTGCTTACCAAAACAACAGATAAAGACAAAAATGAATCATTTTAGAGATTGGAGGCAGCCTCGGAAGCATGTAAATTAACCGGTGCCGGCCATTTTAATAAAATGGTTGCCATTCGGGTTTTCTTTTAGAAGAAAATAGGGTAAAATCATCCCAAACAACATCAAAATGACTTTGTAATGTTATCTACCCACTTAATAAACCCCACAGATAATATAGACAATCATTCTGATCCACTTAAGACACACGTGCATCAATCTGAGTAACATAAGAAAAAAATCACTATCAATAGCGAGGGAGGCTCCACGTCACTCTCTCACTTGAGTATCTTACTATCAATATCTGTCAGTTTAGGGTAGAGATATTAGTTCACATCCCAAAAATCTTTTTTCTCCTGAAAACATCTGTAGCGTCCAAAAAGTTTGGTATTCACACTAATATAAAAGATGAGACTCACGATTTTTATCTCCGTTTTGCTCTACGATTCCGACACGCCCCACGGGATTCGTCCGAAGGCGTTAACTCTGATGTGCCAACTTCTGTTTGTAGCGTCTGAACCGTTTCATCTACAAACTAATAGCCCACTGTTGAAAGGGGAGACTCTCATGAACACAATGGTGTCTAAGTCCCCACAAGTGTCACGGGACTCGTCTGAAGGTTACCCATAGAAATGAATGGCAGTAAAAATGGGAGCTTTCTTATACAGTATCTCCTAGATATAGGACAGACATTTCAAAATCTTACTTTTATGATTCATGTTTTGACTGTCTTTTTTTGCCATTTATGAATATGATATTCCATGCGTTTCTATGGGCTATTGTAGTAAAGGCCAAATGCTATGCTATGACCATCTTAAAACAATTCCTATTGTAGTAAAGGCCAAATGCTATGCTATGACCATCTTAAAACAATTCCTATTGTAGTAAAGGCCAAATGCTATGCTATGACCATCTTAAAACAATTCCTATTGTAGTAAAGGCCAAATGCTATGCTATGACCATCTTAAAACAATTCCTATTGTAGTAAAGGCCAAATGCTATGCTATGACCATCTTAAAACAATTCCTATTGTAGTAAAGGCCAAATGCTATGCTATGACCATCTTAAAACAATTCCTATTGTAGTAAAGGCCAAATGCTATGCTATGACCATCTTAAAACAATTCCTATTGTAGTAAAGGCCAAATGCTATGCTATGACCATCTTAAAACAATTCCATATGTTAGCTTCATCCAACGCATCATCCAAATTCAACAGCTGCCTATACCCTCAAACATCAAATTACGCCTA
Source organism: Oncorhynchus kisutch (assembly GCF_002021735.2). Taxonomy (NCBI): domain Eukaryota; kingdom Metazoa; phylum Chordata; class Actinopteri; order Salmoniformes; family Salmonidae; genus Oncorhynchus; species Oncorhynchus kisutch. Next base: position 3,488,848 of record NC_034202.2, read on the forward strand.
CCTAATTTTAAAAATTGACCATCAGTCAATTGTGAATGATAATTATTCTTGTTTTACGGGTGAAATGTCCAAGCTGCATCTGAATGTTAAACATAACCATTTGGTCCCACTCAGTTTCACGAGAATATACATTTAGATCTTCTTGAATGATGTGAGTAAATACTCTTTGAGCAGATTAGCCTACCTGTATTGTTTCCATCAGAGCACAATTATTCTAAGAAATGTGGTGTTTTTGGTCTGACAGCAACATTCTAGTATGCTATTATATTCAGGCTGTTATGCAGAATACTAATTAATCATTCATTCAGTGATCTTGCAAGACATTGATTCGTCGCTCCTGTGTGCCCGGCAGCACTACATCCCTGATTTATACTCAGTTTTCCTAAGTGACCACCAACCAGCTCCATAGGGCCATATTGGATATAATTCAAATGGCCAAATATCCATAAATCATTTGTAGATACAGCCCAATTGTCAAGACTCAGGAGAAGACCCAGATACAGTTTCGAAGTAACAAAAGTTTTACAAAAACAGGGGGCAGGCAAACGACAGGTCAAGGGGCAGGCAGAGGTCAGTTCTCCAGAGCAGAGTCCGAAAGGTACAGAACGGCAGGCTCAGGATCAGGGCAGGCAGTAATCCAGGGTGGGGTGACAAGGTACAGAATGGCAGATTCTGATTCAAATGGTCAAAACCCAGGAAGACAGGAGCCGCTGGTAGGCTTGACGAGACAAAACGAGATGGCAACAGAGAACACAGGTATAAATACACAGGGGATAATGGGGGAAGATGCGGGACACCTGGAGGGGGGTGGATACAAGTGCAAAGACAGGTGAAACAGATCAGGGTGTGACACCAATGACAAAGATTTTGTACAAAAGTAGTGAAAAAGTGCTCCAAAAATCTGTTTTCAAATTTGATTAATTAATTAATAACTAATTTTCTGTATTTTCCATTTAAACACTTTAAACTGTCAAATGGGTGTTCCCTAAAGTAAAACATAGACATTATCTATTTGTTTGTATTGTCCACACTGCCTTAAGTGGTATATTAAGCTTCAACTTATTCTACCACTTACTATTGAAGTTATGGCCAATTCAAATGACAGAACAGTAATTTTAGCAGACGTTTCCACCACATTTCTGCATAAAATCTAAAGGACACATAAGGCATACTTATGTCATTTTATTATGTTCTCCACACCACCTCAAACATTTTAAGTCATCATTGGGCTGTATGTATGGAGATATGGCCATGTGAATCCTGCCCAATTAGAACCAGTGTAGCTGGTTGGCGTTCATTTCTTTTTTAAACGGGTCTTTAGAGCGTAATAGGTTATTAAATCTGCAATGACCCGTGGCTAGACATCTTTATGTAGTTTACTAACTTTGTGTAAAGACTGAAAGATCTCTCCATAATGGGTTACCTGTCTCTCTGCTGAACAATGCATTTCTATGGGATTTTCCTAAAGTGATGTGTACAGGGCAGGTTTCCTGTCGCATTTCTTAAAAGAAACGTCCTCTCATTGTCAGCTGCTTTAATTGAAAGCAAACTTAACATGTGTAAATATGTGTATGAACATAACAAGATTCAACAACTGAGACATAAACTGAACATGTTCCACAGACATGTGACTAACAGAAATTGAATAATGTGTCCTTGCTGTGAGATGTTACCCCACTCTTCCACCAAGGCACCTACAATTTCCTGGACATTTCTGGGGGGAATGGCCAGAGTCCTCACCCTCTGATGCAACAGGTCCCAGACGTGCTCAATGGGATTGAGATCCGAGCTCTTTGCTGGCCATGGCCGAACACTGACATTCATGTCCTGCAGGAAATATCGCACAGAACGAGCAATATGGCTGGTGGCATTGTCATTCTGGAGGGTCATGTCAGGATGAGCCTGCAGGAAGGGTACCACATGAGGGAGGAGGATGTCTTCCCTGTAACACACAGCGTTGAGATTGCCTTCAATGACAACAAGCTCAGTCTGATAATGCCGTGATACACCGCCCCAGACCATGACGTCTCACAGTACTGACATTGCAATTTATTGCCCTGGCCACATCTGCAGTCCTCATGCCTCCTTGCAGCATGCCTAAGGCACGTTCACGCAGATGAGCAGGGACCCGGGGCATCTTTCTTTGTGCTTTTCAGAGTCAGTAGAGTCAGCCTCTTTAGTGTCCTACGTTTTCATAACTGTGACCTTAACCTCTAGCTTCGAGCAATATTACGTATCCGGGAGCGTAATCATAGCCTCAAGCTCATTACCATAACGCAACGTTTCCTATTCATGAAAATTGCAAATGAAATGAAATAAATATATTGAAACACAAGCTTAGCCTTTTGTTAACAACACTGTCATGTCAGATTTTCAAAATATGCTTTTCAACCAAAGCTACACAAGCATTTGTGTAAGAGTATTGATAGCCTAGCATAGCATTAAGCCTAGCATTCAGCAGGCAACATTTTCACAAAAACAAGAAAAGCATTCAAATAAAATAATTTACCTTTGAAGAACTTCGGATGTTTTCAATGACGAGACTCTCAGTTAGATAGCGAATGTAAATGTTTTCCAAAAAGATTATTTGTGTAAGAGAAATAGCTCCGTTTTGTTCATCACGTTTGGCTAAGAGAAAAAAACGAAAATGCAGTCACTTACAACGCCAAACTTTTTTCGAAATTAGCTCCATAATATCAACAGAAACATGGCAAACGTTGTTTAGAATCAATCCTCAAGGTGTTTTTCACAATTCTATTCGATGAAAAATCATTCCTGGCAGTCAGTTTGTCATCAGAGGCAAACGGAAAAATACTGCAGCTGGAGATTACGCAATAATTGCGACGGAGGACACCAAGCGACCACCTGGTAAATGTAGTCTCTTATGGTCAATCTTCCAATGATATGCCTACAAATACGTCACAATGCTGCAGACACCTTGGGGAAAATGTGGAAAAGGTAAGCTGACTCCTAGCTCCTCCACAGCCATATAAGGAGTCATTGCCATGAGGCGGTTTAAAAAAATGCGGCACTTCCTGATTGTATTTTTATCTGGGTTTTTTTCTGTAAGTTCTGTGGCACTCACAGACAATATCTTGCAGTTTTGGAAATGGCAGAGTGTTTTCTTTCCAAATCTGTCAATTATATGCATAGACGAGCATCTTTTTGTGACAAAATATATTGTTTAAAACGGGAACGTTTTTCATCCAAAAATTAAAAGAGCGCCCCCTATATCGAAGAAGTTAATAGCCTACCGTCTTTAAGCTGTTAATGTCTTAACGATTAATTGTTTATGGTTCATTGAACAAGCATGGGTAACAGTGTTTAAACCCTTTACAATGAAGATCTGTGAAGTTATTTAGATTTTTATGAATGGTATTTTAAAGACAGTGTCCTAAAAAGGGATGTTTCTTTTTTTGCTGAGTTTATATCATTACAATCAGTAGACTTCAGGGAGCCCCATATAATAATCATTAATATTATTAAATTTAAACTTCAGGGATATTATATTATTAAATGTATCTGTTGGAACCATGAAAACATTCACAAGAAACAATATGTTTGCACATGTTTTTTTCACTTATTCTACTCAAATGTTATAGGATATATATATATATATGTGTTTTCCAGACCCCATCAAACATTTTAAGCCATCATCGGGCTGTATGTACCAATTGTTTATGGAGATAGGGCCATGTGAATTGTGTCCAATACGACCCCATGCAGCTGGTTGGCGGCTGTACAAAAGCCCTCAGTTGAGCAGCATACTACTGAGATGAACGTGATCAACCAAGTTGATTTCAACTGTTGACTCTCTCTCAATGCCACATACTAGTCAATAATTATCAGGACTGCCCTGATAGCCTAACTAAACACCTTTAGTTTGTATTTACATCCGGTCAAGCCATTCCTCAGTTTCTTTCCAGTGTGTGTGTCCAAGTTAAGAAATGAGTTTCTTTCAGTTCCTTTCAGCCTTATCACCTTTTCCTTTTATGTCATGCAACCTGCTCATAATATCTCTCTGCAAAACTCTCTGCAGAACCACACAAATCCCAACTTTACCATGTCCAACCACAAGTCTTTGAATAAATATGTGAACTTTGGGACTGTCTCTGTCATCTGCTTGCTGTCTGGCCGGAGCAGAGTACCCCTGGTGACATCTATCCAACCAGTTACCTATCTTGGGTTTCTTAGCCTTTTTTTCAGCGTCCATATTGGAAATGACCTCCAGTGGGGTAATGGACAAAATCTGCGATGGTGTATTGACATACCCTAGCTGTGTGTGAAATTTGGTGCCGCGAAGTCCACATATTTTTTTCAAGTAGCTGGACTATGGTCAAAATGACCTCAATAGGACCCCTTTATGGTCAGAGTTATTGTCTAAATTATCTGTGGTGTTTATTAAGTGGGTAGATAACATTACAAAGTCCGTTTTTTTGCCTACGTCGCACTTCCACATCTGCAGTGAAAGGTGATGGCGCTAGAGCGGTGTTTGTCAGACCATGCGACATCCGGAAAATCGGTCTTCTCACAAATATTGTATGTAGTGTCCGAACGGTAGTGCAACGGCATACAAACTATTATGACCCCTCTATAGAAAGATGAGACTCACACGAACTCGAAGGTGTTCACTATTTTGCTCTATGACTCCCACAAGCGTCTTCGACACGTCTGAAGTCAGTACAGTCGATCTGCCAACTTCTGTCCATAGCTTCTGAACAGTTTGGGCTCCACATTAACTCCACAACGTGATTCTGAGAGCATTGGACCTCAGCTAGCAAGAAGCTAACACTTCATGTGACAATCTGAAAATCAACATTCTAACATGAGCATCTGACATAAGCATAAATACTACAAAACAAACGTGTATACATTGCAGATGATGCTTAATATGAGATATTCAGTACAACAATTAGATAAAAAGTACTATTTGCTCATCAAAAGTAACGTTTGACCCACATTGGATTCAAACAGCTCTCCAGTGTAATTGCTTCTCTGTTTCCAATAGCTTCTGTAACCACAAAGTCAGAATCCACAGCACAAAGTCAAAATTGGCTAAACATTTAGGCTATTTAAGGTTAGGGTTTAGCGTTAGGCACAAGGTTAGCAGTGTGGTTAAGGTTAGGGTTAAGTTTAGAGTTTAAAGTCAAATTTGAAGACACATTTTTAAATGGCTGGGGTTTATGACTTTGGCTATACTGTAATGAATACAAGCTATGTGTTTACCACTTGGCTACATAAATAAATGTAAAGTTGAATAAATAATAATAACAATTAGGTAGGGCTCACTCAGAGCCAGAGGGTGATGAGATCAGGATGTTTTCCTGATCACATGACCAGACCAAGGAAAAACAATTTTAGGCACTTACTAGGGAGAGGAAGCAGAGTTTTGGTCAAGAAGAAATATGCTCAAGAAAATTCCAGATACCAAGGCCAGGGAGAGTGGGAGAGAGAAAGAAAGGTGTTTTGGGCTCTAACAATGTGAGCTGCCAAATCAGTCTGAGGACATCATTTTGTCTCCCACTATGAATCTGTGTCGTGATGAAAAAAAGTCTGACGTGAGACACCTCTTCTCTCTTTCCCTCTCTTCTCGCTCTCTGCAGAAGTCAGTCAGAGTGAGAAAAGAGGAGAAGAATCAGCCTTTGAAACAGTGTGTCCCGGTGTCTCTCTCGGTCTATGCACAGTGCAGAAGGAGCTGGAACACATACTGTAGTTAGTTATTACTCTTCAGTTATGAAGCACTGACATTTGCCCCAGTCTGGAACACATTTGTCTTACTACCTTCCAGCCACCAGCACGTTTCCTGTAGAACTGCTGGCTATGGAGATCTCTTCCTACCTTCAGTGCAAGTAGCTGAGACGCACACAGATGACACTATCAGATCTAATGGGTAGCTAATTTATTTATATACTCAGGTGGGTCAGTGACAAACACCTGCATAGTTTCTAACTAACACTCATAACCCACTCAGCTCAACCAGGTATTTTTTACTTTAAGATAATGAGAAAACAAATGACACCCAGCAGAGAACAAGCCACGCACCACTATCCCTGTTCCACAACCTCAAATCAGTGACCTCTACAATACTGAAGCTCCCGTCACCAACGCCATAATCTCAGTACCCAGAACCACTCGGTCACAGGAGACTACCAGTGCTATTACAGGAGAACCTAGAAGCTTGCCACGCGAGGCTGTAACAAGAAAAGTCTCTTGAGTCTTTTGATTTCTAAGAACTTCTTAACATCCCTTTGAATTTGTCAACCTACCATGACTCCCATCTCACCATTACTTTAATATGCAACGCCTCATCTACACATCACATACTCTATATCACCCCACCTACTTTATATATCCACCAGGATAAGCCAGCAGTCAAGGTCATTGAAGTGTGGTAGCAGGATTACAAGATGATGTTATCTTCATGCACCAAATGGTTGTTTTATGAAATAGAGTAAGGTTCTTAGGACTCTCTCTCTCTCCCTTTCTGAGTTAACTGAGAGGAGTCTTTATGGAGCTTGGGCTGGCAACTGATTAAGTGATGGCTTGGTAATACAAAAAAAATACAGCTGGCATTCCATAGATCAGATGTGATTGGTGTCACTGAGATAGAGAGAGCCTGGAGGAACAGAACAAAGGCCTCAGTATTCCATAGATCAGATGTGATTGGTGTCACTGAGATAGAGAGAGCCTGGAGGAACAGAACAAAGGCCTCAGCATTCCATAGATCAGATGTGATTGGTGTCACTGAGATAGAGAGAGCCTGGAGGAACAGAACAAAGGCCTCAGCATTCCATAGATCAGATGTGATTGGTGTCACTGAGATAGAGAGAGCCTGGAGGAACAGAACAAAGGCCTCAGCATTCCATAGATCAGATGTGATTGGTGTCACTGAGATAGAGAGAGCCTGGAGGAACAGAACAAAGGCCTCAGTATTCCTAATTATCCTGCCATTTGGGAAACAACCAGTGGCAGATGACCAGAGGATGAACCCAAAGTGGCTTATGGTGTCCCCCAAATCTATATGGGAGGGGTGGAACCAAGCATTCTGGGTATCAGCTATATAAACTGTGCAATGTCTGTAAAGGGTAGGCTGTCGGCCAAACAGTCAAGACTGTAGGCTCGACGGTTTTAGTATTGCATTAATTAATGAAATAAAGATGATTGTTTGAAGAAATTACCAAGTCTCTCTCTGTACTAAATTTCCACGACAGAAACCATGGATGTCATATGAATCGGCTCATAGGATTGATTTCATCTGTACTGTCCTAATGATCAAACCCTCTATGATAGAGTGAACACTTAATGGGTGGGGAATACTGAATACCGGGAATACTCTATTGGATTACTGTACCCACATGGAGAGGACAGGTATGAAATAAAACAGGTAAAGCTGTCACGCCTGCTCCTGCTCTTCCTACCTGGTACTCGAAGGCGCCAGGCTCCCCAGCATTACGCACCCCTGCCTTCCTTGTCACGCGCATCAGCGATTATTGGACTCACCTGGACTCAATCACCCATGTCATTACCTCCCCTATATCTGTCTGTTCCCCAGTTCTGTTCCCAGCGTCTGTGTATTACCCAGTTTTCATGTCTGTTCCAATTAAATGTTGACTCCCCGTTCCTGCTTCTCTTCTCCAGTGTCAGTCTTTACAAAAGCAGATGTGAACTAGCAGGTTACTGAAGCGTTGGTTAGTGTGGTGACGTCACCTGCCCTGAGATCTAAATGTCAACTGTCACTCTCAGAGTAACAAGCTAGCATCTTGCTCCGTCAGCAGTATGGTTGAATTATTTTAACTAGGAAAGTCAGTTAAAAACAAATTCTTATTCACAACGATGGCCTAGAAACAGTGGGTTAACTATCAGAACAACAGATTTTTACCTTGTCAGTTCAGGGATTTGATCTAGCAACCTTTCGGTTACTGACCCACTGCTCTAACCACTAGGCTACCTGCCACCCCAACAACAAAAATTGTGTTGACAAGGGTTGAGTTGACAAGGGTTCGAATGCAGGGTCAGATAGACAAGGACTAAAACCTCTGTCTGTTACATATGCACAGTTAACAGGTGAAACTGATGGACTAGCAAGCTCCCTGGTTAGATAGCCATTGTAGCTAACATGACTGCATCTATAAGTTAGCAAGCTTTGTGGTTGAAGGTTTCAAACCAGAGGAGAGAAAGATGTGTCTAAAGAGAGGAAAGAAAGGAACAGAAGGCTGAAGAAAATAATGGACGGTGAGGCGTGAAGAGAAGGAGTATGTTGTAGAGATAAAGAGGGTAGAGAAACAGGGAGAGGGGGATAGAGACTGGGGACAAAAGGAGAGAGTGGTGAGAAGGAGAGTGATATAAAAACAGAGACAATGAGTGTAAGAGAGAGACTTGAGCCAGCGTAATGAAGTAACAAAGTAATCAATCTCCAAAGTTTAAAGGGCCGATGAGATTGAGGTCTGTGGTATTTCCTGGGTTGGGCCCTCATAAATCAGGATCCCTGGAATACACGGATGCGAGGGGACAGGTTCCTAATCAGCAAACTAATTTTGGATATAATGCCGTCTGTGGTGCCCCCAGTGATTGAACAAGTGGACCTGTGTGGACAATTCAGTCCCATTCAAAACCCTGTTTTCCCTAACTCTAACCTTAACCCCAAAACCTAACCGTAACCCTAAACCTAAACTAATTCTAACACTGATTCTAACCTTGAACCTAGAAATAGCATTTGACCTTGTGGTGTTCCCAGTTGGTCACATTTTTGTTTGTTTACTATTCTTGTGGGGATTTCTGGTTCCCACACGTATAGTTAAACACATCCACACACACATGCACATGCACAAACCACACGGCCGCAGTGAAGTAATTTGATGAAAGGGATCAGCATTTGATGTGAGAGAGAGGAGAGGCCAGGGCAAAGGGGAGGTGGTGGTAGGGTTTCGTAACTCTATTTCACCAACCTTTGGGCTTTTTAGCTCCTGACCAAGCACTTAATATTCTCATGCAGTGGATTATAATGGTGTTGGAATTATAAATCTTCACACAGATAATGATCATTTTATGAAAATTATGCACAAATTATACATGTTTTCAAGCCAAATCAATAGTCTCCTGGTGTCTGTAGCCAACAAAAACAGTAGGCTGAGCAGACGGAGCCAGAAGACAGCATGGTGGAAGAAGTAAAGCAAACATGGTGCCGCTTCTTATCAAATGTCTCCTGCCGTCTCAGACCGGTTTTAATGAGGAATTCGTGTTAAAACAGATAAACAAACTAACTGTGATTCTGCCATTCAATCGTGACCCCCCTGCCCCATGAAAATAATAAACACACATTTGAAATATCTCAAAGTCGAAGTTTCTTGTGCCGATGAGCTCTCTGTTTTTTTTTTTTTGCCTTTCTCTGAAGGTTTCTGCTCTGGCTGTTACACTTTCTTTCTCTCATAGATTGTTTTGGGTGCCATGACTTTTTCTGTTTTTGATTGAGCAGTCGAGACAACATGTTCTTTGTCATTAGAGTGCAGAGAGAGTATTTCCTTTGACTCGTTAGTAAGCGTAGCGGGACACACATGCCCGTACACAGACACACACACACACAGCGCACACAGATTAGCATGGGCTAGCTGCAGGGGTGGATCAACACTGGGTTCTGTCTACGGCCTCGGTCAATAAATGATTAAAGCCAGAGGAGAAGAGACGTGCACTGACACACACACAATGCACGTACCCATGTACACACGCACACACAAAAACACATCTGCACAAATACATCAACACATCCACACAAAACAGACAGACTAGTCATCAGTTTTTCATGTGTTGTCAAGAAACGCACACACCCTGCCCACAATCCTGTTTGCTTATGATGACAAGTTATGACAGAAATATGGGCTTTAGCTTGGACACACATACAGCACTGTACCCTTTACAATTCAACACATTCACATATTCCACTGGAAAGTAAAGCATTCTACTGTATAGAAAACAGGTTAAATAAAAGAGTTCTACTAAAGGAGGAAATATGTCTCTCTCTCTCTCTGCGATCATTAGTTTGCAATATTAGTTCCATGCTCCCCTCAGAAAAGGAATGGAAGAGAGGAAGAGAAGGAAGGGAGGAGGAGAGCCTGCGACCTTCTGGGATACAGAGAGACCAGCGGAATAGTGCCTCTATCTGACACTACTGATCCCTACCAACCTCCGTCCATTACACAAAAAACTCTGATGCTGGTGCAAATATCAGTGATTGTGTAACACTCAATGAGGGAATGGGTGTGGAGTCAGGCGCAGAGAGCAAAGGATTCGGGAAAAGCACGCTTTAATGTCAAAAAATTAACAGGAACAAAATAGTATACCCAACACAGGTGTAACTATAAAACAAAATAGTCCCCTGATGTGAAATACTAGGACAGCGAGAAAACCCAACAAAAACACTGAAACCTCTCAGACATACAGGAGAACAAGCCCGCACAAACAGAAGCGGGCTAAACAAACTTAAATAACCCCACCCTAACAACCAAACAATGAACAGGTGAAACCAATTAGACAAAACCAAACGAACACGGAACAAAGGATCGGTGGCAGCTAGTAGACCGGCGACGACGACTGCCGAGCGCCACCCGAACAAGAAGGGGAGCCACCTTCGGTAATATTCGTGACAGTACCCCCCCCCCCCCCCCCCCCCCCTGACGCGCAGCCCCCTGACGCGCCGACGCCGGCCTCGGAGACGACCTGGGGGCCGAGGCACAGGGCGATCCGGATGGAGGCGATAGAACTCTCTCAACATAGATGGATCCAGAATATCCCCCACCGGGACAAAGCACCTCTCCTCCGGACCGTACCCCTCCCAGTTAACGAGGTACTGCAGGCCCCTCACCCGGCGTCTCGAGTCCAGAATAGCTCGTATTGTGTACGCCGGGGACCCCTCGATGTCCAGAGGGGGCGGAGGGACCTCCGGAACCTCACCTTCCTGCATGGGACCAGCTACCACTGGCCTGAGGAGAGACACATGAAACTAGGGGTTAATGCGATAATACGAAGGAAGTAATAATCAATAACAAACCTTGTTTATTCTCCTCAGGACTTTAAATGGCCCTATACACTGCGGACCCAGCTTCCGGGCAGGGAAAGTGGAGGGGCAGGTTTCGGGTCGAGAGCCAGACCCTGTCCCCTGGTGCAAACACGGGGGCCTCACTGTGGTGACGGTCAGCGCTCTTCTTCTGCCGTCCACTCGCCTGACATAATGACTACTGGACGGCTCTCCAGGTCTCCTTAGAGCGCTACACCCACTCCTCCACCGCAGGAGCCTCAGTCTGGCTCTGATGCCATGGTGCCAGGACCGGCTGTTACCCCAACATGCACTGAAACGGTGACATGTTGGTAGAGGAGTGGCTTAATGAATTCTGGGCCATTTCAGCCCAGGGGATGTATCTCTTCCACTCTCCTGGCCGGTCCTGGCAATACGACCGCAGAAACCTACCCACCTCCTGGTTCACTCTCTCCACTTGCCCATTACTCTCCGGGTGTTACCCTGAGGTGAGGCTGACCGAAACCCCCAGACGTTCCATAAATGCCCTCCACACTCGGGAGGTAAACTGGGGACCCCGATCAGCAACAATATCCTCGGGCACCCCGTAGTGCCGGAAGACATGGGTGAAAAGAGCCTCCGTGGTCTGCAGGGCCGTAGGGAGACCGGGCAACGGGATAAGACAGCAGGACTTAGAGAACCGATCCACAACGACCAGGATCATAGTGTTCCCCTGAGAGGGGGGAAGGTCAGTAAGAATATCCACCGATAGATGGGTCCATGGTCGTTGTGGAACGGGGAGGGGTTGTAACCTCCCTCGTGGCAGGTGCCTAGGAGCCTTACTCTGGGCGCACACCGAACAGGAGGAGACATAGAATCACACATCTCTCACCAAGGTAGGTCACCAGTACTTCCCCCTAAGACCTTGCACTGTCCTATAAAAACCTGGGTGACCCGACGAGGAAAGACTATGAGCCCTATCGAATCAATTGATCACGAACAGCGAGCGGCATGTACCTACGAGCCTCCGGACACTTTGGAGGCGCAGGTTCCTCTCTTAGCGCCCGCTCGATGTCCGAGTCCACCTCCCATACTACTGGTGCCACTAGCTTAGCTGTCGGAATGATGGGAGTAGGATCGATGGACCGGTCCTCAGTGTCATAGAGGCGGGACAGCGCGTCGGCCTTAGTGTTGAGGGAACCTGGTCGATACGAGATCGTAAAACGAAATCTGGCAAAATACATGGCCCACCTTGCCTGACGAGGATTCAGTCTCCTAGCTGATCGGATATACTCCAGGTTACGGTGGTCAGTCCAGATGAGGAAAGGGTGTTTAGCCCCCTCAAGCCAGTGTCTCCACACCTTCAGAGCCTTAACCATAGCCAACAACTCCCTGTCCCCCACATCATAATTCCGCTCCGCTGGCCCGAGCTTTTTCGGAAAAAAAAGCACAGGGGTGGAGCTTCGGTGGCGTACCCGAGTGCTGTGAGAGCACCGCTCCAACCCCAGCCTCGGATGCATCCACCTCTACTATGAACGCCAAAGAAGGGTCCGGATGCGCCAACACCGGAGCCTCAGTGAACAGCGCCTTCAACCTACGGAAAGCTCCGTCTGCCTCTGCTGACCACTGCAAACGCACCGCCCCCCCCCTTCAGCAGTGCGGTAATAGGAGCTGCTACCTGACCAAAACCCCGGATAAACCTCCGGTAGTAATTGGCAAAACCTAAGAACCGCTGCACCTCCTTTACCGTGGTTGGAGTCGGCCAATTACGCACGGCCTTGACGCGGTCACCCTCCATTACCACCCCTGAGCTGGAAATGCGATAGCCCAGGAAGGAAACGGCTCATTTAGAAAACTCACATTTCTCCGCCTTCACGTACAGTTCATGCTCCAGCAGTCGCCCAAGAACCTTACGCACCAGAGACACATGCACGGTGCGTGTAGCGGAGTAGATCAAAATATCGTCAATATACACCACCACACCCTGTCCGTGCAGGTCTCTGAGAATCTCGTCAACGAAGGATTGAAAGATAGCTGGAGCATTCTTTAACCCATACGGCATGACGAGGTACTCATAATGGCCAGATGTGGTACTAAACGCGGTTTTCCACTCATCTCCCTCCCGAATATGCACCAGATTATACACGCTCCTGAGATCCAGTTTCGTGAAAAACTGCGCTCCGTGAAATGATTCCACTGCCGTAGCGATGAGAGGGAGTGGGTAACTAAAACCCACCGTGTTGGAATTGAGACCTCGATAATCAATACACGGACGCAAACCACCATCCTTTTTTTTCACAAAAAAGAAACTCGAGGAGACTGTTGACATGGAGGGCCGAATGTACCCCTGTCCCAGAGCTTCCATGACATATGTCTCCATAGCCAACGTCTCCTCCTGGGATAAAGGATACACATGACTCCTGGGGAGTGCAGCGTTTACCTGGAGGTTTATCACGCAATCCCCCTGTGGATGGGGTGGTAATTGGGTTGCCTTCTTCTTACTGAAGGCGACAGCCAAATCGGCATACTCAGCGGGAATGTGCACGGTGGAAACCTGGTCTGGACTCTCCACCGTTGTCGCACCGATGGAAACTCCTACACACCTGCCTGGACACTCATCAGACCACCCCTGGAGAGTTCCCTGTTTCCACGAAATCGTCGGATTGTGAATAGCCAGCCAGGGAATCCCCAGCACCACCGGAAACGCAGGTGAATCGATGAACAGACTAATCCGACTAATCCGCTCCTTATGATTCCCCTGTGTAATCATCTCCAAAGGAATAGTGGCCTCCCTGACCAGCCCTGAACCTAACGGTCGACTATCTAATGAGTGCACGGGAAAAGGGGGGTCTACCTTAACTAACGGAATCCTCAACCTCTGAGCGAGTCCGCGATCTATAAAGTTCCCAGCTGCGCCTGAATCGACTAGCGCCTTATGCTGGAGAGAGGGAAAATATTTAAGGAAACATATTAATAAAAACATGTGACCAACAGGAAACTCTGGGAGAGTGTGGTGCTGACTCACCTGGGGTAAACGAGGAGTGTTCTGCCTGCCCTCTCGACTCCCAGATGAACTCCTCTAGCACCGACCTGAAGTGTGCCCTCTCCAGCCACAACTGGTACAGGAGGAGCTTCCCCCTCCGGTCTCCCTAGATGCAGCCCCTCCTAGCTCCATCGGGATAGGAGTGGGGAGGGTCAGGAGGTGGAACTAACAGGACCCTTTCAGAACGTCCACGAGCAGTTAGCAGATGGTCTAACCAGATCAACAGGTCTATCAGTTCATCCAGGCTGAGCGTAGTGTCCCAACAAGCCAGCTCCCTGCGGACGTCCTCTCTCAGGCTACACCTGTAATGGTCTATCAGGGCCCTGTCGTTCCACCCTGCTCCAGCGGCAGCAAAGTCCTGCGCGCTCCTCGTCCCCAGCCGGAGATGGAACAACCTCTCACCCGCCACTCGGTCCTCCGGAGGATCAAATCAAATCAAATCAAATTGATTTATATAGCCCTTCGTACATCAGCTGATATCTCAAAGTGCTGTACAGAAACCCAGCCTAAAACCCCAAACAGCAAGCAATGCAGGTGTAGAAGCACAGTGGCTAGGAAAAACTCCCTAGAAAGGCCAAAACCTAGGAAGAAACCTAGAGAGGAACCAGGCTATGTGGGGTGGCCAGTCCTCTTCTGGCTGTGCCGGGTGGAGATTATAACAGAACATGGCCAAGATGTTCAAATGTTCATAAATGACCAGCATGTTCGAATAATAAGAAGGCAGAACAGTTGAAACTGGAGCAGCAGCACGGCCAGGTGGACTGGGGACAGGAAGGTCAGGTAGTCCTGGGGCATGGTCCTAGGGCTCAGGTCCTCCGAGAGAGAGAAAGAAAGAGAGAAGGAGAGAATTAGAGAACGCACACTTAGATTCCCACAGGACACCGAATAGGACAGGAGGAGTACTCCAGATATAACAAACTGACCCTAGCCCCCCGATACATAAACTACTGCAGCATAAATACTGGAGGCTGAGACAGGAGGGGTCAGGAGACACTGTGGCCCCATCCGAGGACACCCCCGGACAGGGCCAAACAGGAAGGATATAACCCCACCCATTTTGCCAAAGCACAGCCCCCACACCACTAGAGGGATATCTTACTAGAGGATGATCGAACACGGCCCGGAAACGGCGGGTGAACTCCGGGTAGTCACCCCTCGCTGAGTCGGGCCCGTTCCAGACAGCATTGGCCCACTCCAGGGCTCTATCCGTAAGGCAAGAGACGTGGACACTCACGCTCTCCTCGTCCGAGGGAGCCGGCCGAACGGTGGCCAGGTAGAGATCTAGTTGTAGTAGAAATCCCTGGCACCCCGCCGCCGCTCCATCGTACTCCCTCGAGGGCGTAATGCGCAGAGCGCTGGTACCGGATCCCGCTGGGGGAGATGGTAGTGTTGCTGGTGGGAGGGTAGGTGGGGTAGTAGGGAGACCACTCCTCTCCCAACGGTCCATCCTCTCCATCATTTGATCCATCGCTGATCCGATGCGATGGAGGATGGACGTGTGATGAAGAACTCTCTCCTCCATCGTGGGTCGCTGCTCCTGCTGACTCCATAATAAGGTGCGGGCTTCTGTAACACTCAATGAGTGAATGGGTGTGGAGTCAGGCGCAGAGAGCAAAGGATTCGGGAAAAACACGCTTTAATGTCCAAAAATGAACAGGAACAAAATAGTATACCCAACACAGGTGTAACTATAAAACAAAATAGTCCCCTGATGTGAAATACTAGGACAGCGAGAAAACCCAACAAAAAACACTAACACCTCTCAGACATACAGGAGAACAAGCCCGCACAAACAGAAGTGGGCTAAACTAACTTAAATAACCCCACCCTAACAACCAAACAATAACAGATGAAACCAAATGGAGAATGGAGTCATACTACAATGTTTGGGAGATCAAATACAGTTGAAGTCAGAAGTTTACATACACCTTAGCCAAATACAACTCAGTTTTTCACAATTCCTGACATTTAATCTGAGTAAAAACTCCCCGTTTTAGGTCAGTTAGGATCACCACTTTATTTTAAGAATGGGAAATTTCCAAATAATAGTACAGAGAATGATTTATTTCAGCTTGTATTTCTTTCATCACATTCCCAGTTGGTCAGAAGTTTACATACACTCTATTAGTATTTGGAGGCATTGCCTTTAAATTGTCTAACGTAGCCTTCCACAAGCTTCCCATAATAAGTTGGGTGAATTTTGACCCATTCCTCCTCACAGAGCTGGTGTAACTGAGTCAGGTTTGTAGACCTCCTTGCTCGCACACACTTTTTCAGTTCTGCCCACACATTTTCTATAGGGTTGAGGTCAGGGCTTTGTGATGGCCACTCCAATACCTTGAATTTGTTGTACTTAAGCAATTTTACCACAACTTTGGAAGTATGCTTGGTGTCATTGTCCATTTGGAAGACCCATTTGCGACCAAGCTTTAACTTCTGACTGATGTCTTGAGATGATGCTTCAATATATCCACATAATTGTCCTCCCTCATGATGCTATCTATTTTGTGAAGTGCACCAGTCCCTCCTGCAGCAAAGCACCCCCACAACATGATGTTGCCCCCATGCTTCACGGTTGGGATGGTGTTCTTTGGCTTGCAAGCCTCCCTCTTTTCCCTCCAAACATAACGATGGTCATTATGGCCAAACAGTTCCATTTTTGTTTCATCAGACCAGAGGACATTTCTCAAAAAAGTACGATCTTTGTCCCTATGTGCAGTTGCAAACCGTAGTCTGGATTATTTATGGCGGTTTTGGAACAGTGGCTTCTTCCTTGCTGAGCGGCCTTTCAGGTTATGTAGATATAGGACTCGTTTTACTGTGGATATAGATACTTCTGTACCTGTTTCCTCCAGCATCTTCACAAGGTCCTTTGATTGTTGGTTTGGGATTGATTTGCACTTGTCGCACCAAAGTACGTTCATCTCTAGGAGACAGAATGTATCTCCTTCCTGAGTGGTATGACAGATGCATGGTCCCATGGTGTTCTTACTTGCGTACTATTGTTTGTACAGATGAACGTGGTACCTTCAGGTGTTTGGAAATTGCTCCCAAGGATGAACCAGACTTGTGAAGGTCTGAGGTCTTGGCTGAGGTCTTGGCTGATTTATTTTGATTTTCCCATGATGTCAAGCAAAGAGGCACTGAGTTTGAAGGTAGGCCTTGAAATACATCCATGGGTACACCTCCAAATGACTCAAGTGATGTCAATTAGCCTATCAGAAGCTTTTAAAGCCACGATATCATTTTCTGGGAATTTTCCAAGCTGTTTACAGGCACAGTCAACTTAGTGTATGTCAACTTCTGACCCACTGGAATTGTGATACATTAAATTTTATGTTTGTAAACAATTGTTGGAAAAAATACTTGTGTCATGCACAAAGTAGATGTCCTAACCGACTTGCCCAAACTATAATTTGTTAACAAGAAATGTATGGAGTGTTTGAAAAACAAGTTTGAATGACTCCAACCTGAGTATATGAACACTTCCGACTTCACCTGTAAGAGTGAGAGAACATAGAGCTATCGTCTACTGCGGAAAAGTTTATCACTGATGTGTACAAGAGATCATCCACTGCTGTCAGCACCATTTCAACAGTAACATTCCTGGTACAAAGAATGTGCAATGAGGTCTGTGTGTAGCTGGTTAGGAGTCAGACGCAGGACAGCAGATATGAGTAAATAAACTACTATACTCAACATAAATCAAATGCAATACAAAAGAGAGCCCACATAAACGGACCGTACTGCATACAAAACAATCACTCACAAAAAGCTATGGGGGAACAGAGGGTTAAATAATGAACAAGTAATTGGGGGACACCAGGTGTGATAAACAAAGGAAAATTAAAAGTGGATTGGCGATGGCTAGAAGGCCGGTGACGTCGACCGCCGAACGCCGCCCGAACAAGGAGAGGGACCGAATTCGGCGGAAGTCGTGACAGAATGTGCTTCTGATTTTGAAGAGATCGTTATGGCAGTGGGATGTAGAATGCAGTATGTAATGGCGTCGGAGGGGATGGCTGACGTTTTATGGACTCTTAGCCAACCGCGCTATTTTGTTTGTTTTTTCAACAAAAAAAATTGTAACTTATGCTGTACACAATGTCGCTGCTACCGTCTCTTATGACCGAAAAGAGCTTCTGGACATCAGAACAGCGATTACTCATCTTGAACTGGACCAATCATTTTTCTTTCATGAATCAGACGAGAGGGATTTACTCCAGTCACCCGACGAGGTTCGCAGGAGAAAAGAAAAGATGGAGATATCGCAGAAGGAGATCAGGGTGCCTTGTAAGGATCCGGCGACGAGTGGCTGATCTGCCTTTGCCATCGGTACTATTGACCAACGTACAATTGCTGGATAATAAAGTGGATGAACTACAAGCACGTATATCTTACCAAAGGTACATTAAAAACTGTAATATCTTATGTTTCACCGAGTCGTGGCTGAACTACATACAGCTGTCGGGTTACACACTGTATCAGCAGGATAGAACAGCAGCCTCTGGTAAGACAAGGGGTGTCGGTCTGTGTATATTTGTAAACAACAGCTGGTGCATGATATCTAAGAAAGTCTCAAGGCTTTGCTCGCCTGAGGTAGAGTATCTAATTCTAAGCTGTAGACCACACAATCTACTAAGAGATGTTTCATCTATATTCTTCGTAGATATCTATTTACCCCCACATACCGATGCTGGCACTAGGACCACACTCAATGAGCTGAATATGAATATATAGCAAACAGGAAAACTCTCATCCAGAGGCTCCTTGTGCCCGGGGACTTTAATGCAGGGAAACTTAAATCTGTTTTACCTCATTTCTACCAGCATGTTAAATGAGCTTCCCAGTGACACGAGCCTACCAGATGAGCTAAATTACCTTCACGCTCGCTTCGGGGCAAGTAACACTGAAACATGCATGAGAGCATCAGCTGTTCCGGACGACTGTGTGATGACGCATCGCCGATGTGAGTAAGACCTTTAAACAGGTCAACATTCAACAAGGCTGCAGAGCCAGAAAGATTACCAGAACGTGTACTCCGAGCATGCGCTGACCAAATTGCAAGTGTCTTCACTGACATTTTCAAACTCTCCCTGTCTGAGTCTGTAATACCAACATGTACATGTAATACCAACAGCAGACCACCTTAGTCCCTGTGCCCAAGAACATGAAGGTAACCTGCATAAATGACTACCGCCCCGTATTAATCACGTCTGTAGCTATGAAATGCTTTGAAAGGCTGGTTATGGCTCACATCAACACCATTATCCCAGAAACCCTAGAACCACTTCAATTTGCATACTGCCCCAACAGATCCACAGATGATGCAATCTCTATTGCACTCCACACTGCCCTTTCACACCTGGACAAAAACAACACCTATGTCAGAATGCTTTTCATTGACAACAGCTCAGCATTCAACACCATAGTGCCCTGAAAGCTCATCACTAAGTACATCACTGGAGCCAAGCTTCCTGCCATCCATGACATCTATACCATTGTGGTATCAGAGGAAGGCCTGGAACTAAACACCTCCCTCTGCAACTGGATCCTGGACTTCCTGATGGGCCGCCCCCAGGTGGTAAGGGTAGTTAACAGCACATCTGCCATGCTGATCCTCAACACAAGGGCCCCTCAGGGGTGCGTGCTCAGTCCCCTCCTGTACTCCATGTTCACTCATGACTGCATGGCCAGGCACGACTCCAACACCATCATTAAGTTTGCAGATGACACAACAGTCGTAGGCCTGATCACCGACAATGATGAGACAGCCTATAGGGAGGTGATCAGAGACCTGACCGTGTGGTGCCAGTACAACAACCTCTCCCTCAACGTGATCAAGACAAATGAGATGTGAACTACAGGAAAAGGAGGACCGAGCACGCCCCCACTCTCATCAGCGGGGCAGTAGTGGAGAATGTTGAGAGTTTCAAGTTACTGGGTGTCCACATCACAAACAAACTAACATTGTCCAAGCACACCAAGACAGTGGTGAAGAGTGCACGACAAAACCCATTACCCCTCGGGAGACCGAAAAGATTTGTCATGGGTCCTCAGATCCTCAAAAGGTTTCACAACTGCACCATTGAGAGCATTCTGACTGGTTGCATCACTCCCTGATAATGGCAACTGCTCGGCCTCCGACCGCAAGGCACTACAAAGGGTAGTGTGAATGGCCCAGTACATCACTGGAGTCAAGCTTCCTGCCATCCAGGACATCTATCAAAAGGCTTCTAAACAGCTTCTAGCCCCAAGCCATAAGACTCCTGACCATCTAATCAAATGGTTACCTAGACTATTTGCATTGCCCCCCCCCCCTGATTTTACGCTGCTGCTACTCTCTGTTATTATCTATGCATAGTCACTTTAATAACTCTACCTTCATTGTACATATTACCTCAATTACCTCAACTAACCGGTGTCCCCGCACGTTGACTCTATACCGGTACCCCCTGTACAAAGCCTCACTACTGTTATTGTACTGCTGCTCTTTAATTATTTGTTGCTTTTTTTATTTTTATGTTTATGTATTTTTCTTAAAACTGCATTGTTGGTTAAGGGCCCCACACGTACCTCTAGGGGTACCCTCCCCCACTGCTCAACTGACACAGTGGCGCACAGAACGCAAAAATATTCTTAGAAATATTTAACCTCCACACATTAACAAGTCCAATAGCTCAAATGAAAGATAAACACCTTGTTCATCTAGCCAGCAAGTCAGATTTCTAAAATGTTTTACGGCGAAAACATAGCACATATTTATGTCAAACCACCACCAAAAGATAGGCTAATTTACATAGCCATTTTGTAGAACAATAGATGCAATCACAAAAGCAGGATTAAAAGAAAAATTATTCACTAACCTTTTGAAAATCTTCATCAGATGACAGGAATAGGACATGTTATACAGTACATTTATGTTTTTTTCAATAATATGCAATTTATATCCATAAATCACGGTTTACATTGAACGTCATGTTCAGAAAATGCTACTACAATGTCCGGAGAAATTATGATAACTCTGCCAGATAACAGAAATACACATCATAAACGTTGACTAAATATACATGTTCTACATATAGTTAGAAAGATACACTTCTTCTTAATAAAACAGCTGTGTTACATTTATTTTTAACGTTACAGAATTCGTTCACTTGTCAATAATATGAGACGGCGCTCATAGATTAGCAATATGGCTTCGCTATTTCGGAGTCCACAGAAACACATAATAACCACATAAATATTCCCTTACCTTTGCCGTTGTTCGATCAGAAGTCATGGAAGAAGTCATACTTACCAAAACCAGCATTTGCCTTTCAAATGTGTGTCTTTGGGTTATCAAACGCGACTAATTTCGGCTGAAAAGCACTCAAAAATCTATGGGTTGCGCATCAAAACTTCAAAATTACATATTATATGTCGACTAAACTGGTCAAACTAAGTTCAGATTCGAGCTAAAACATGTTATAATCATATATAAAAATCCTTAGCCCGAAAGGACAAGCCTATATCGTTTGGTGGATCTTGGAACAAAGAGAGAAAAAGGCCGAGGTGCGCACGTATTATTGCGTGACCCGAGGGTTTCGTCCCGCCAAAGGGTGAGGGAGCGCGCAATCTTCACAATGAAGCGCCCCATTGAAAGAGGACATCCCGCTGAAGAGATAGAAACTGTTCCCAGATCTGTAGCTGGTTGGGAAGGGTGGGGGCGATGACGTCAAAGTTGGACCAACTTTTCTGATGACAGAAAGAGTTTGGAAGAATGGCTGCCCTGTGAGTTCTGCTTTACATAGAGACATAATTTGAACGGTTTTAGAAGCTTTAGAGTGTTTTCTATTCAATAATATTTATTATATGCATATATTAGCAATTTTTTACAGATTTTTTGTCAGTTTACTATGGGCACGCATTCCTCCGAAGGGGGCAGTATTCTGCCATAGCCTTAACAGGATAAGCATTTCACTGTTGTAATCGGCGCATGTGACAAATACAATTTGATTTGAATAGGATTCCCCTTTGTAGATCATTCACCAATTTGAAAAGTCTTTACAACGTTTTGTGTTTACTGGGTTACATCTATATAGTACAGTTAGTAACTAATTCCCCTTTGTAGATCATTCACCAATTTGAAAAGTCTTTACAACGTTTTGTGTTTACTGGGTTACATCTATATGGTACAGTTAGTAACTAATTCCCCTTTGTAGATCATTCACCAATGGATCAACATCTATCAGAGTACAGTAAGAAATTCAATGGCAGATCAGATTCATTGACTTGACTCATTCTGCTGAACTCTTAGTATTTTTTGATAATCTGGGCTATATCAAATTGTGTGGCGACAACTCTCAGTGACACATGAGAGATCCGGCCCCCTCGGTGTCAGATACATAACATCCTGGAACTCAGGATGTCGCTGAGCCATACCGATTCTACTGGAGCCTCAGGTCAGAATGGCACAAACAGTTGTGAGTCGTACCTTTTTGCAAAATGTCAAAATGTGGTACATATAAACTGATACCAGGCTGTAAAATTAACTTTCAACTGTAAAAGGAAACAAACCTCAATGTCATTCAGAAAGTAAGCGTAAGTAAGATATAAGTTAAACACTATCGTGGAAAAAGAACATCAAAAGAGCATCTGTTTCTTTCACACGCAAAAAAATGCCTTTTCAGTTCTATACAGTACTTTCTCTACATCAATGGACCTCTCTCACTGGTTATTATGATACAGATCATTTAGAAAACATAACCGAAAGCAACAGAACATTTCTGAATAAATAAAGATGGTTTACACTAGGATTACATGTCAGCGGACCTTGGCAGTAAATGTTGGGCCATTTGAGATGTGTTTTTTGCGTGTTTCAGTTGCCTCTGTTGTGTTCAGTCTGTCTATGGAACAGATGGAAGCTATGAATCCATTGTGGCTCCCCCACTGTAAACCTACTGTTCAGAGCCACCACAACTGGGCCTGTTGTCTTATCCTTTGTATCCTGTGATGTATGTATTACACTAGAGTGCATGCACACAAACACACTCACACTCTCTCTCTCATACACACACACACACACACACACACACACACACACACATACACAGCCAGGGACTGTGGGACAAGCCAAAGATTGACGCATACCCAAGCTAAGCACTTGTTGGTTCTGATCCAACAGAACAACATGAACTAGATCCAGAGCTGGGTCGCCCCTGGTCCTGAGTAAGGGCCCATTTAAATCCCATAGTTCTGGCCCAGCAGAGCCCTACTGTCCATTTATGGCTAACTGGTTCCAGCCCAGCAGAGCCCTAGCAGTCTGTGTGGGTCAAGGCGATGTGAATAATATAGTCCGGGAAGGCCCAATGTGTCTTTTCCTTCTGATTGGCATGGTGCCAAGCAGCCTAAATATCTTCAGTTGCAGCGGTAACAGCCTAGGTGTGTGTGTACGAGAGGGAGAGAAAGAGGAAAGATCAAATGTGTGTGTATTTGTGTGAAAGAGAGAGAGAGAACGAGAGAGAGAAAGAGAGAGGGAGAATAAAGAGAGTCTGTGTGTGTGTGTTCTACTTTATGTCTTTATCCTGGCATCTCGCTGGGAGGGGATAAAGCAGGTGCTTACATGGCTCAACGCTCCCCTATGACTAGTGTCAGCACCAGGGGCAACCGCTACCGTGCGCCCAGCGTTAATCACTGTGTTCCCTGCCATTACACACACACACACACACACATATATAGAGGTACGTACACACACACATTTTCACTCTCTTTCTCTCACACACAAGTGCGTGCACACACTGGGGCTCAGCACCCATGGGGCGTCCATGGGGAACCAGAAAGCGGGTTCATCTGACAGTGATCTAGTGACTGGGTTGTGAGAGTCACACTGTAGAGAGGAATGCTCCATTGATAACAACTGGGGGGAATATCCCAGAGGTAGGTGTGTGTGCGTGTGTGTGTTTGCATACATGTTCGTAAGTGTGTGATTTGGCTTGTGAATGTGTGCCTGCGTGCACTCGCATATGTATGCCTTTTTCCGGTGTGTGTGTGTGTGTGTGTGTGTTCACTCGGGTATGTGTGTAAAATACTCTGTACTGAGTGGCTATTCCCAGAAATGATCAGTGGAAATCTTCTTTTTTCTGCTGTCTGTCATCAGTGTGTTCTGTCAGCCTGTTATCTAGATGGAAAGACCTGTAATTACATGTTATACAACACCTCCTCAGATGGCACTGACACTGGGGAGTGTGCGTGTGTGTGTCTGTGTGTGTGTGTGTGCGCTCACTATTCTCCTAATGGGTATGTGTGTGGGACGTTTTCATGTGATAACAGATGCACAGCACTGTGATGAGAGAGAGGGAGAGAGACAGATGATATAAGCTGGATCAAAATACAGTGCATTTGGAAAGAATTCAGACCCCTTCCCTTTTTCCACATTTTGTTACGTTACAGCCTTATTCAAAAATTGATTTAAAAAAAAAAGTTATCATCAATCTACACACAATACCCCATAATGACAAAGAGAAAACAGATTTTTTTAAAATGTTTACAAATTTATAACAGAAATACCTTATCTACATAAGTATTCAGAGCCTTTGCTATGAGACTCGAAAAATAGCTCAGGTGCATCCTGTTTCCATTGCTCATCCTTGAGATTTTTCTACAACTTGAATTTACCAACACCTGTGGTGTTTGAATGTTTTGGTAAACCTACTGGAGTACTCTTCTTTGTCTCCACCCATTCAACATCGTTCACACCCTATTAAGCCTTAACCCCGCCAATGTCTTTAAGGATTCACATGTGAGGCCATGTACTAAACACCCAAAGATTTCAAGACTAAAAGTCTTGTTTATTCTATGGTTGTGTTCGTAAACTCAATCTGGAGTGACAGAGTTCACTCTGGGCATTCGTAAACTCAAAGCGTTGTCTCGGAGCGTTCAGAGCGAACACTGGACGCTCTGGCCGAGGAGTAAGGTTGATCCAAGAGTTCTGGCCTAACATCAGCAGAGTGTTGGTGACTGTATCAGTGTTGCTGGCAAAAATGTAACTATGTTTTTTTGCTAATGTTTACTGACACCGGACATATTCAATGGATGTTGAGCGTTCGTAAATTTGTCAGTTATTCTGCACTCAAACGAGAGTGCTCTGAAATTGGAGTAGATAGCCAGAGCAAATTTACCAGCTACGTCTATCGACAGTTGTCGCAGTGACATCTTGAATATTCTTTTGAAATGGTTACTTGCATAGTGGAGTCTTATGTCTAGACATGTAGCTAGCTAGATAGCTAAACAATTAACCTTAAGGCAAACTCATAACGTTCCTACCCTGCATGAATCTGCAGGTAACTAACCAACTACCAGGCTCAATGCTAGCAGTGGAATTTTCTCCATCTCCTTAGGTATCATACTCTAATTCCACCGGACATTCCACTGATTTCAAAACTTGGTTCAACTGTGTGAAATCTGTTTTTTAAAGTTGTGTTTTAAAGGATTACCTACACATACTGACCAGCTCATGTTATAGACAGAATCGTACTACATGGCAGACCAATCCGAACAAATTTCTCGGCATGTCGAGCCTACCACCCATTATCTCAGCCAATCATGGCTCCCCTCTATTTTCTCGGGCAGAGGGTATGGCTGTCTACACGGGACCTTCCCGTAAACTTTCCCCCCGTTTTTTTGGTCCTTTCCCCATCTCTAAAGTCCTTAGTCCACCTGCTGTTCGTCTTCTGTTTCCCAGTACACTCCGTATACATCCCACTTTTCATGTGTCCAAGATTAAGACCTTGTCTCACAGGCCTTTGTCTCCTGTTTCCAGGCCCACCTCTCATCCCCATGTCATCGATGGCCTTCCAGCATACACGGTGAGATGCCTCCTGTGTGTTTGACCACGGGGCAGGGGTTTCCAGTACCTGGTTGACTGGATGGGTTATGGCCCAGAGGAGAGGTGCTGGGTTCCTGCTAAAGACATCCTGGACCCAGCCCTCATCGCCGACTTTCACCAGCGGCACCCAGGTCAACCTTGGTCAACCAGGTTTGCACCCTGGAGGGGGTCACACCCTGATCTGTTGCCCCTGTCTTTGTGCTTGTCTCCACCCTCATTCAAGTGTCACCAATTATCCCCAGTGTATTTATACCTGTGCTCTCTGTTTGTCTGTTGCCAGTTCGTCTTGTCAAGTCAACCAGCGTGTTTTTTCTGTGCTCCTGCTTTTTTCTAGTCTCTGTTTTTCTAGTCTTCCCCGTTCTGACCTTTTGCCTGCCCTGACACTGAGCCCGCCTGCCTGACCATTCAGCCTGCCCTGACCTCAAGCCCGCCTGCCGCCCTGTACCTTTTGGACTCTCACCTGGTTAATGAACTTCTGCCTGTCCTCGACCTGCCTCTTGTCTGACCCATACTTTTTAATAAATATCAAAGACTCAAACCATCTGCCTCCTGTGTCTGCATCTGGGTCTCACCCTGTGTTGTTATAACATAACTATAAGGAGCAGAACTCAGGCCAGACAAGGCTTAAATCCTCTCTCTTTTCTTTTTTTTCCCGGCACGACATCTCCCTGTACAGAACAATTGTAATGTATTTTTCTTTCACTGTATTGTCCCCCCCCTCTTTCTCATACCTTTTCCTTGCTGTGTAAGATCACTATAGCTTTTCAATTTTCTCATACATTTTTCTTATCTGCTCTGTGTATACCACTCTTCCAAGCTTTAGTGAGTCTAAGCTCTCCCTTCCCCCCACTCCCTCTCTCCCTCCCTCCCTCTCTCTTTCTTCTCTCTCCCAATCTCTCTCCCCATCAGTGTCTCTGTCTACATTCGAGAATAAACCGCATTCAGGCCTTTCCGGTGTTACCCAACACTCTGAGAGACGTAGGGAATCTTCCCTCTGTCAGCTCTCCTGACAAATCAATGAGCAACGCTAGCCCACTAATTGAGTTGACTGTGTGTTTGTGATGTGGCTCAGGATCTCGTTTTTCTACGTTGTTAATGGCCCTGTTTCACGCCTCGGTATCTCTCCTCCTCTCTCTCTCTTCAAAAGACAAATCCAATAATCCATCATCCGGAAAGATTTATGTTGTGTTATATTTTTTATTTATTTTATTTTTTATTTTACTATCACACAAACATATACTCACACTCAAACCCACACACACATTTTTGGACCACTGAGGGAGGATCAAATTAATATTTTACACGTTTTTCAATGTTGGTTTGCTGCATGTGAGAACTACAGGCTTTTTACTTCAAGTTTTTGTGCATTTTTGAGTTTGGTCCCCACCAAATTTAAGTTGATGGTCGTCCATATTCCTCTATCTCTACTCTCTTTCTCTCTCTGTCTCCTTCTCTCTCTTTGTATGAGAACAGATGTTTTCTGAGAACTTTATTTTATTTTTCACATCCTTGTTGCGTCAGCTTTTGCTTCAGAGGTTCAGAGAGTACTATTATGTCAGAGCTCTATACAAATATTTTGAAGGACATTTGTGACTCGTTTCAGGAAACTAGGCATATGTCACGCGTCACTACTTCACAGGAGAGTGATTAGAACTCTTTTTTTTAAATTAAAATGCCTTCTGCAACATGTTAACGTTCATGTTCCCTAATATCAAACGTTATTGTGTTAGCTGTGTTGTTGGCTAGCTCATTTGAACAACAGTGTCCTGACGAGTGAGCAAATGTTCTATATCAGGGGAAACCGTAACTCATTCGCTCATTGTTATGGATGTATCCAAATAAATGTCACTAGTAAACAGCTTAAACAAATGCAAATGCAGCTACTTTGCTGTTATTCTGGCTGCACTTTTTTGACTTGACTGTAAGTAGCTGGCTAGCTAGCCAGCAAGCTGGCTAGCTGGCTAGTTGCCAGCCAGTACGGCAATGGAACACTTAGAATGAACGTAGATACAGAACAAAAAGACTGAACAACTGGGTCACGTCTCTAGAACGAACGACCAGCCAGCTTGGATAGCAACCCTTGATTTGTGTTGGGACTATATCTTGTGGAAGGATGTAATAGTATGAATAAATTCATCAAAATAACATTTGTAATGAACATACGTCAATCATTATTTGAATATGTTGGTAACCCATTGTATGAATGTGCTAATGCCCCAGGGCCAATATATCCTCCAAACACTGGCTTCACAGGCATTATCACTTAATTATAATGACACCTGGATTTCGGAAAAATCTCTTTTGAGTTTTGAGCTACAGTAAGTGAAGTGGATAAACACCTGATAACAGAATGACAGTAACATAATGACATCATGTGTCCCTGATATGTACTATACAGAAATGCATAATTATGGATATGTTATGCATTCATTGTGATGTATCCTGAATTGGTACATAAAGGTAGAAAAGCACAATATCCTCCTTGGCGTGTTTGGGTATTATTCAACACATCGGCTATTATTCTAATGAGCTCCCTCCCAAACAAGACCAAATGTGGTTGGTACAGATCGGACCAAATCTGAACAATCATAGATGTCTATGTTTCACAAGTTTGGACATCACAGTTGAGCACAGTGCAGCACAGCAGAGCAGAGTAGAGTTCAGTACAGTACATTATACTGTACTCTAGTGTGCTATACTGTACTAAACTACTGTACAGTACTGTACTATACTGCCCTACAAAGGCACAATGTAGTAACTACACCTTTGCAAAAACAAAATATTTAAGACTGAAATCAGGCTTTATAGAATATGTTTTATCTTGTGACAAAGTGTCCTGGTTCAATGATGTTTTGTTTCAGAGAAAATGGAGTGTGATATTTGCAGTAACTACAAAATCCAAGTAAAAATCCAGGCAAACAGCAGTAACTGAATGTACTGCACTTTGGTTTTGTTCCACTGTGTACTGCAGGTACCCGCTCTGCCATACAAAGGCAAACAGCAGTAACTGAATGTACTTTGGTTTTGTTCCACTGTGTACTGCAGGTACCCGCTCTGCCATACAAAGGCAAACAGCAGTAACTGAATGTACTTTGGTTTTGTTCCACTGTGTACTGCAGGTACCCGCTCTGCCATACAAAGGCAAACAGCAGTAACTGAATGTACTTTGGTTTTGTTCCACTGTGTACTGCAGGTACCCGCTCTGCCATACAAAGGCAAACAGCAGTAACTGAATGTACTTTGGTTTTGTTCCACTGTGTACTGCAGGTACCCGCTCTGCCATACAAAGGCAAACAGCAGTAACTGAATGTACTTTGGTTTTGTTCCACTGTGTACTGCAGGTACCCGCTCTGCCATACAAAGGCAAACAGCAGTAACTGAATGTACTTTGGTTTTGTTCCACTGTGTACTGCAGGTACCCGCTCTGCCATACAAAGGCAAACAGCAGTAACTGAATGTACTTTGGTTTTGTTCCACTGTGTACTGCAGGTACCCGCTCTGCCATACAAAGGCAAACAGCAGTAACTGAATGTACTTTGGTTTTGTTCCACTGTGTACTGCAGGTACCCGCTCTGCCATACAAAGGCAAACAGCAGTAACTGAATGTACTTTGGTTTTGTTCCACTGTGTACTGCAGGTACCCGCTCTGCCATACAAAGGCAAACAGCAGTAACTGAATGTACTTTGGTTTTGTTCCACTGTGTACTGCAGGTACCCGCTCTGCCATACAAAGGCAAACAGCAGTAACTGAATGTACTTTGGTTTTGTTCCACTGTGTACTGCAGGTACCCGCTCTGCCATACAAAGGCAAACAGCAGTAACTGAATGTACTTTGGTTTTGTTCCACTGTGTACTGCAGGTACCCGCTCTGCCATACAAAGGCAAACAGCAGTAACTGAATGTACTTTGGTTTTGTTCCACTGTGTACTGCAGGTACCCGCTCTGCCATACAAAGGCAAAGAGCAGTAACTGAATGTACTTTGGTTTTGTTCCACTGTGTACTGCAGGTACCCGCTCTGCCATACAAAGGCAAAGAGCAGTAACTGAATGTACTTTGGTTTTGTTCCACTGTGTACTGCAGGTACCCGCTCTTCCATACAAAGGCAAAGAGCAGTAACTGAATGTACTTTGGTTTTGTTCCACTGTGTACTGCAGGTACCCGCTCTGCCATACAAAGGCAAAGAGCAGTAACTGAATGTACTTTGGTTTTGTTCCACTGTGTACTGCAGGTACCCGCTCTTCCATACAAAGGCAAACAGCAGTAACTGAATGTACTTTGGTTTTGTTCCACTGTGTACTGCAGGTACCCGCTCTTCCATACAAAGGCAAAGAGCAGTAACTACACAAACAGTGAATCACAGAAAAAATGCTTTAAAGTTGATTTGCTGTCCATCCAAATATGTTGTAGGCAGAAAAGTGATATTGCACTGATGTATTATCTTATTATGGAGTGATTGTTTATGCATATCAGTCGAATAAATTCCCATACAAAGTCAAACGGAAAAAGAACAAGAAAGTTGAATTAACAGATTTAGATTGAAGATGGGAAAAATCAAAAAATGTTTGAGGGTCATTCAAATACAACATTCAAAACATGAAAACATAAAATATAAAACCATTAAATACAGTTGGAATGTAAGTTAGAACTCTGTTTCCATCAAACAGAAAAACAACAAGAAAGTTGGAACGACACATTTAGATTGTAGACACTGCACTTTACTTCTGTATTACCCATATCATTGTTTAAGGTCATACAAAGGCTGAGTGAAGTGTCTGCATAGGTCAAATCAGTAGTCATGGTTGATATGCATAGAAATTACTTCATAATAAGATGATTCATCGGTGGATTATCACTTATCTACCTACAACATAGTTCGCTGGCTAGCAAAAATACTTTAAAGCCATTTGGGACCCTTATCCCCCTACTTCTGTGAACTTTCATTAACCTTGTCACGTCTTCTCCCGCTCACCTGCCTCTGGCGCTCTACGTCACTGGTCTACTAACCACCAGTCCTGGCATCCCATGATTACACAGACCTGTTGCAGAATGAGGAAGAGCTCTGTTTTCTTGTTTTAAAAAGTTAGATCATTTCTTCGTTGGGATCCCGTGACAGAGTTGTCAGTTGCTGGGACTGCTAGTCTTTGTCCAGTGATCCAGATGACCAAGGACGGGTCTGAGGAGCTATTTGGCATTGCAGCTAGCCTAGATGCTAGCTAGCTGCATATCAAGCTAGCAAGATTTTGAGGGATTGAACACAGCCCGTGACATGGTTAGCCATTCTGGCTGGGACTGCGGATTGTCCCGAGTTTGTGGCTGTCTAGATCCCTGCTGTTTGTTGTTTTCAATCTTCCCTGTGACCTGCCCTGTCTGGAACTGCAAGGCGTAACCTACGTTGCTAGCTACCATGACAATCTGGAAACCCTA
Organism: Oncorhynchus kisutch; assembly: GCF_002021735.2. Taxonomy (NCBI): domain Eukaryota; kingdom Metazoa; phylum Chordata; class Actinopteri; order Salmoniformes; family Salmonidae; genus Oncorhynchus; species Oncorhynchus kisutch. The sequence goes on from NC_034202.2 coordinate 3,520,187, forward strand.
CCATCGGCCCAGGCCGATAGTCAAGTTCCTGAGGTTCAAGGCCCAAATAGCTGTTCTGGAAAGAGCCAAGAACTTGAGAGGAACGTATATCTTCCTCAACGAGGACTATCCTGAAGCTGTGTGCCAGAAGGGGAAATAACTGATCCGAGCCATGAAAGCTGCCAGAGTGTGTTGGGACATTTCAACTTACCAGTAAATGCTAATTAAGGCAACAATGGGTATGCAAACCAGGAATTGAAGAAGTTTATTGTGACACGCTATTGTCATCATGTGTTTTGCATAAGGGGCATAGACATTAATGGGCCTGTGTGTTGGAAAGATTTATGTGGTTCAAGCATTGTTGTGGACTTAGATCATCACATTTGTATTTTTTCTATAGAAAGTGTGAATTTGAATCTATAAAGCTCACACAGGGTGCCTTTCCTTCGCTGAGCGTGTAGGTTTTTTGGGGTCAAAATTTGAGTATATTCACATCTCCAGGCATGACTACACCACTGTATTAGGGCCAATGGAAGGACAGTCTCACAGCATTATGTTTTTGTATTTATTAAGGATGCCAAGGCAGCAGCTTCATTAGCACAGTTATATACCATTTAAAATGTTACATTTCATAACACTTTGGTGGAACTCCCAAGATTCTGAGCATAACTTTCCTCCTTTAGTCGACAACGTACCAGATAACCAGTCCATAAACTCAGACCTAATAAGCCAGTAGCTCCCAATCATAATGCAAAACACAACCATTAAGCATTTTCCAATCGAAATGTACAACTATTACTTCCCATTGAAAAAACATTTCACCACTTTGACTGTTTCATATCTGAAATCATCAGTCAAAAATATCAAGTTACCAGTTTATGCTACAAAACCAACTTTAAGAGGTTTAAAAAATAGGATCTATTTGACTCAACGTTCCATGCCAAACACTAAGGCATTGTTGGCAGAACAGACTGAAGCAGTTCAATGCATGATTAATATAATTCACCAAAACATTTCTTGGTTCAAAACATATTGCTATCAGGTTGTAAATCACAGCTGACCTAGTACATTGTTTGCTGCCTGTGTTTCAATTTCAATGACTCAATATTCTGGACAAAAACAGACGAATGTAGGTAGGGCTGGGAATGTAAATAGAACAAAACTAGCAAGGGCAATGATCACAAGTCAACAGGCTAGCATACTGTACAAGACACCAACTAGATATGTCCCTTGTTACCTGTCTTTTTACCTATAGAGTAACATCCCTGGTGCTCTCTGTCTCTCATTCTACTCTTTATTTTTCTCTCTCTCTTTCTCTCCCTCTCTCACGCCCTGAACTGTTTCACCTGTGCTTGTGATTGTCTCCACCCCCTCCAGATGTCATTTTATTTTCCCCAGTGTATTTATCCCTGTGTTTCCTGTCTCTCTGTGTCAGTTCGTCTTCTGTGTTTACTCAAGTCAACCAGCGTGTTTTTCCCGTGCTCCTGCTGTTTCTATTCTCCTTTTGCTAGTCCTCCCGGTTTTGACCCTTGCCTGTTTCTGGACTCTGTACCCGCCTGCCTGCCTTGACCTCAAGCCTGTCTGCCAATCTGTACCTCCTGGACTCATCTGGTTTTGACCTTTTGCCTGTCCACGACCATTCTCTTGCCTACCCATTTGGATTATAATAAATATCAAAGACTCATCTGCATCTGGGTCTCGCCTTGTGCCCTCTTAACCCCGCACACAAAATAGTTATTGTTTGGCAATTTGAATGCCCAAAAATACAGTGATGAGAACGAAGCCCATTGGCCCATTTTTTTAAAGGTATCTATAAATGCGTATGCGTATTCCCAGTCATGTGGAATCCATAGATTAGGACCTAATGAATTTATTTAAATTGACTGATTTTGTCATATGAACTGTAACTCAGTAAAATCTTAGAAATTGTTGCATGTTGCGTTGATATTCTTGTTCAGTATATATTTCACAGTACAATTTTTCTTACTGTAAAACATACATTTACAGCAGGGATGCTGTATGCTGTAAAAATGTTTTACAGCAAGGGAAATAGTGCTATAAAATATATTACAGCATCTCCACTGTAAAGCAACATTTCAGTATTAAGCTGGCAATCCTGGTGCCCGTATAATACTGTACATTTACAGGGAAAAGTTTTTACAGGTGCAAATTAAAACAAGAGGGAGATAGACTTTTGGCACGAGTGCATTGGTCATCGCCCGGCGAGTAACCTGCGCATCATTGAGTGAGTCAGGGAAACTGGAAAGCTTTTTTAGGCCTATAATTTCCTACTCATATTGTACAATGTGTGTGTCTCCTCACACCTAGGCCCAGGCTATTAATGGATTCAAGACAGGGATGTTTTTATTGATCTCAGATTCTCAGTGTCAAAGTAGCCTGTCATTTTTATCTTTTGTGCTGTCTTCAAAAGATTCTGCTAAGTCTCCAGTCATGTAAAATGACGTAGAACTGCATGACGTTGATATTTCCCGGAGCGTATAGACTAATAATATTCCCCATGTGTGCAACTTCTACTCTATTGCTCTATGCCACTACACATACTTCTACTCTATTGCTCTATGCCACTACACATACTTCTACTCTATTGCTCTATGCCACTACACACACTTCTACTCTATTGCTCTATGCCACTACACACACTTCTACTCTATTGCTCTATGCCACTACACACACTTCTACTCTATTGCTCTATGCCACTACACACACTTCTACTCTATTGCTCTATGCCACTACACACACTTCTACTCTATTGCTCTATGCCACTACACACACTTCTACTCTATTGCTCTATGCAACTACACACACTTCTACTCTATTGCTCTATGCCACTACACACACTTCTACTCTATTGCTCTATGCCACTACACACACTTCTACTCTATTGCTCTATGCCACTACACACACTTCTACTCTATTGCTCTATGCCACTACACACACTTCTACTCTATTGCTCTATGCCACTACACACACTTCTACTCTATTGCTCTATGCCACTACACACACTTCTACTCTATTGCTCTATGCCACTACACACACTTCTACTCTATTGCTCTATGCCACTACACACACTTCTACTCTATTGCTCTATGCCACTACACACACTTCTACTCTATTGCTCTATGCCACTACACACACTTCTACTCTATTGCTCTATGCCACTACACACACTTCTACTCTATTGCTCTATGCCACTACACACATGCGATGATATCCAGGAAATACTTGAGAAAGTTGTTGTTTTTTCATGTGTTTCTGAACCTCAGAGCCCCCCAGGTAACCCCCTCTCAAGCTCACTTTTTGTTCCGGCACCTCCCGATTTACAAATTAAGCACTGAAGGTGAGCTATCTGGAAATGCGCTCTGCATTCTTTGTGTGTGAAGACCTTTTGTTTGAATTGGGAGGCTGGTTGTCAGGGTTTAACCTTAGTCGGGGACACAACCTCTTCTAACTGCATTATAACAGGGTAAGTACCTCAAACTGCCTGGCTGCCAATGCAGTGTGTGTGTGTGTGTGTGTGTGTAACCTTCAGTGGAGACAGACGTGGTGTAGTCTAGAGAGCAGGGGAGTGTGTGTGAAAGGCACCTCCAGAGGACCTGCATCGATCACCAGATCACACAAGGCAGCTGAGGAGATTCACTCAAGCATAGGCCGCCAAGCAGAAAAGAGTCCACTACACACACACACACACACACACACACACACACACACACACACACACACACACACACACACACACACACACACACACACACACACACACAGTAAATCACTCCCCTAACTCAATCTGTGTGAAAAAACAACTAGACTAACGACCAGAATCTGACTACTATTGGATTTAATTATCAACTCAATCCCTTTACAAATGATGAGCATAAATAAACCCCTGAGGCTTCATATGATTACTTCCGCTCATTTCACTTTACCACTACAGGTCTCAATCTCTCCACTAACAAGCAAAGGAGTGAACTCTCAAAGGAAGATCAGCCTACAAAGTCCAAGGGCCACCCACCAAAAACCCACCGGATACAAACTAGTTGAATCAACTGTTGTTTCAACATAATTTGTCAACGTATTGTGATCTATGTGGAAAATCTGTGTGGAAAATGTATTGGATTTGAAAAAAGTAATCGAAGTAAATTGTTGTTTTGAGGGTGAAATTTCAACCACAGAATTATGTCATCATGGTAACCAAATTTCAACATAAACAAACCTTGTACAAAATATATTGAATCTGTACCTTTTAAACAACATCAGATCTTCAAATGTTTCTATCTACAGCTACCCTTTGGTCTCACATCCACATTTTAACCAATCCCAACGTAAATAGTCCGGGTGGCCAATTTATTAATTGTTCAGCAATCTTATGGCTTGAGGGTAGATGCTGTTAAGGAGCCCTTTCGGATCTAGACTTGGCGCTCCGGTACCGCTTGCCATGTAGCAGAGAGAAGAGTCTATGATTTGGGTACCTGGAGTCTTTCACAATTTTTTGGCGCTTTCCTATGACACCGCCTAGTATACACCCAGCTAGCAATGAGGAATCGGCCCAGAAGCGTCCCTCTTCTGGGGGCCAGGAACTGATTGAATCGGCATGGAATCAGGTGTCGGACTCGGCCCGAAATCAAAATGAATGACTCCCCAGAATCGTCCCAAGTACATTGGGCCATTTCTGTCTACCGGAATTCAGCCAACTTTGCCTACATTTTACCAGAATCCCCCAGAAGCGGCTCGATGCAAATGTAAATAAATGTATCCAACATTTTATACATACATATTATACCCAACCACCATGTTTTTTACCCCCTTTTCGTCACATCCAATTGGTAGTTACAGTGTTGTCCCATCAATGAAACTCAAGTATGGCCTCGGTAGAGGCGAAGGTTGGGAGCCATGCTTCCCCCGAAACACAACCCTGCCAAGCCGCACTGCTTCTTGACACAATGCGCTTAACCCGGAGCCAGCAGCACCAGTGTGTCAGAGGAAATACCGTACATCTGGCGACCGTGTCAGCGTGCATTCGCTTAGCCAGCCACAGGAGTTGCTACAACGTGATGGGACAAGGACATCCCGGCCGAAAAAACCCTCCCCTAACCCAGACGAAGTTGGCCCAATTGTACGTCGCCTCATGGATCTCCCGGTTGCCCCAATACATTTGGGCCACGATCAGCTCCTTTGTCCTGCTGACGTTGAGGAAGAGGTTGTTGTCCTCGCACAAAACTGCCAGGTCTCTGACCTCCTCCCTATAGGCTGTCTCATTGTTGTCGGTAATCAGGTCTACTACTGTTGTGTCGTCAGCAACTTAATGATGGTGTTGGAGTCATGCTTGGCCACACAATCATGGGGGAACAAGGAGTACTGGTGGGGACTAAGAACACACCCCTGAGGGGCCCCCGTGTTGAGGATCAGCATGACAGATGTGTTGTTGCTTACCCTTACCACCTGGGGGTGGCCCGTCAGGAAGTCCAGGATCCAGTTGCAGAGGGAGGAATTTAGTCCCACGGTGCTTAGCTCAGTGATGAGCTTTGTGGGCACTATGGTGTTGAATGCTGAGCTTTAGTCAATGAACAGCATTCTCACATAGGTGTTCCTTTTGTTCAGGTGGGAAAGGGCAGTGTGGAGTGCGATTGAAATGGCCTCATCTGTGTATCTGTTGGGGCGGTATGCGAATTGAGGTGGATTTAGGGTTTCCGGCATGATGGTGTTGATGTGAGACATGACCAGCCTTTCAAAGCACTTCATGGCTACCGACGTGAGTGCTACGGGAAGTAGTCAGCTTACCTTCGCTTTCTTGTGCACAGGGGCTATGGTGGTCTGTTTGAAACATGTAGGTATTACAGACTCGATCAGGGAGAGGTTGAAAATGTCCTGGTAATTTGTCTGTGTTGACCTGTTTAAAGTCGTTTGGAAGAGCTGGTGCTCTCATGCATGCTTCAGTGTTGCTTGCCTCGAAGCAATCAAAAAATACATTTAGCTTGTAAGGTAGGCTCGCGTCACTGGGCTTCCTTTTGTAGTTTGTAATAGTTTTCAATGCCCTGCCACATCCGACGAGCATCAGAGCCGTCATCGTCGTGGGATTCAGTCTTAGTCCTGTATTGACGCATTGCCTGTTTGATGTTTCGTCAGAGGGCATAGCGGGATTTCTTATAAGCATCCGGATTAGTGGTCCCACTCCTTGAAAGAAGTAGCTCTAGCCTTTAGCTTGGTGCGGATGTTGCCTGTAATCCAGGGCTTCTGGTTTGGATTTGTACGCATGGTCTCTCTTGGGACGACTTCATCGATGCATTTGTTGATGAAGCTGGTGACTGAGGTGGTACAATGCCATTGGATGAATCCCGAAACATATTCCAGTTCTAGCAAAACAGTCCTGTAGTGTTTCATCTGCATTATCTGACCACTTCCGTATTGAGTGAGTCACTGGTACTTCCACTTTAGTTTTTGCTTGTAAACAGGAATCAGGAGGATAGAATTATGGTCAGATTTTCCAAATGGAAGGCGAGGGAGAGCTTTGTATGCGTCTCTGTGTGTGGAGTAAAGGTGGTCTAGAGTCGTTTTCCCTCTGGTTGCACATTTGACATGCTAGTAGAAATGAGGTAAAATGGATTTAAGTTTGCCGGCTTTAAAATCCCCAGTCACTTGGAACACCGCTTCTGGATGAGCAATTTCTCATTTGCTTATTGCCTTATACAGCTTATTGAGTGTGGTCTTAGTGCCAGCATCGGTTTGTGGTGGTAAACAGATGGCTATGAAAAATATAGATGAAAAATCTCTTGGTAGATAAGTGGATCATGAGGTACTCTACCTCAGGTGAGCATTACCTTGAGACTTCTTTAATATTAGACATCACGCACCACCTCGTCTTACCAGACGTAGCTGTTCTGTCCAGTCGATGCACGAAAAAACAGCCAAAAATATGTTATCCATGTCGTCGTTTAGCCACGACTCGGTGAAACATAAGATATTACAGTTTTTAATGTCCCTTTGGTAGGATGGTCTAGAATGGAGATCGGATGGTTGAGGCGGGTTGCCCACTCGACGACTAATTCTAACAAGGCACCCTGATCTCCACCATCTTTTCTTCGCGCGAACAACAGGGATTTGGGCCTGGTCTCGGAGAAGCAGTATATCGTTCACGTCGGATTCATTAAATAAAAAATCTTTGTCCAGTTCGAAGTGAGTAATTGCTGTTCTGATATCCAGAAGCTATTTTCAGTCATAAGAGATGGTAGCAGCAACATTATGTACTATATAAGATGCAAACAATGTGAATAAACACACAAAATAGCCCAAATGGAGCCCGTAAAACAGCAGCCATCCCCTCCAGCGCCATATTCAACACTGCATTGTTTTACTCCTGACAGTTTAAAACTTTCTGAGAAGTAGCCATTATTGACTATTTTACAAATAGGGTTACTATACATAACTTTAACTCTTGCTCCTACCTGAGACGCAGACGTCCCATCTAGACATCAGGAAATGCAAATGTGCTACGCTACATGCTAATAGCACTCGTTAAAACTCAAACGTTCATTAAAATACACATGCAGGGTATTGAATTAAAGCTACACTCGTTGTGAATCCAGGCCACAAGTCAGATTTTTAAAATGCTTTTCGGCGAAAGCATGAGAAGCTATTATCTGATAGCATGTAACACCCCAAAAGACCCACAGGGGACGTAAACAAAATAATTAGCATAGTCGGCGCTACACAAAACGCACAAATAAAATATAAAATATTCATTACCTTTGACCATCTTCTTTGTTGGCACTCCTAGATGTCCCATAAACATCACTATTGGGTCTTTTTTTCCGATTAAATCGGTCCATATATAGCCTAGATATCGATCTATGAAGACTGTGTGATCAAGGAAAAAATTGCGTTTTATAACGTAACATCATTTTTAAAAATTTTAAAAGTTGACGATAAACTTTCACAAAACACTTCGAAATACCTTTGTAATGCAACTTTAGGTATTAGTAAACGTTAATAAGCGATCAAATTGATCACAAGGCGATGTATATTCTATAGCTGTACCTCTGGAAATAATGTCCGGATAAATCTCCACCAAAATATCCGGTCGGTTGACCGGAAGAAATGTGCTGCCTCGTGTCCGTTTGACCAAGAAACAATTCGTAGGCAAATGACAAGACTGTTGACATCGTGTGGCAAGCTGTAGGTACTGCAACCTCGGCTCCATTTAATGTGGTTCACGTTTAACAATGGGTGCAAGTGTCGCATGGATATATTTTCCCATTTTCAGTGATCAGATTTTCCTGCACTTTTCGATGAAACACACGTTCTGTTATAGTCACAGCCGTGATTTAACCAGTTTTATAAACGTCTGAGTGTTTTCTATCCACACATACTAATTTTATTTTTTTATTTTATTTTACCTTTATTTAACCAGGTAGGCAAGTTGAGAACAAGTTCTCATTTACAATTGCGACCTGGCCAAGATAAAGCAAAGCAGTTCGACAGATAAAACGACACAGAGTTACACATGGAGTAAAAACAAACATACAGTCAATAATGCAGTATAAACAAGTCTATATACAATGTGAGCAAATGAGGTGAGAAGGGAGGTAAAGGCAAAAAAGGCCATGATGGCAAAGTAAATACAATATAGCAAGTAAAATACTGGAATGGTAGTTTAGCAATGGAAGAATGAGCAAAGTAGAAATAAAAAATAATGGGGTGCAAAGGAGCAAAATAAATAAATAAATTAAAATTAAATACAGTTGGGAAAGAGGTAGTTGTTTGGGCTAAATTATAGGTGGGCTATGTACAGGTGCAGTAATCTGTGAGCTGCTCTGACAGTTGGTGCTTAAAGATAGTGAGGGAGATAAGTGTTTCCAGTTTCAGAGATTTTTGTAGTTCGTTCCAGTCATTGGCAGCAGAGAACTGGAAGGAGAGGCGGCCAAAGAAAGAATTGGTTTTGGGGGTGACTAGAGAGATATACCTGCTGGAGCGTGTGCTACAGGTGGGAGATGCTATGGTGACCAGCGAGCTGAGATAAGGGGGGACTTTACCTAGCAGGGTCTTGTAGATGACATGGAGCCAGTGGGTTTGGCGACGAGTATGAAGCGAGGGCCAGCCAACGAGAGCGTACAGGTCGCAATGGTGGGTAGTATATGGGGCTTTGGTGATAAAACGGATTGCACTGTGATAGACTGCATCCAATTTGTTGAGTAGGGTATTGGAGGCTATTTTGTAAATGACATCGCCAAAGTCGAGGATTGGTAGGATGGTCAGTTTTACAAGGGTATGTTTGGCAGCATGAGTGAAGGATGCTTTGTTGCGAAATAGGAAGCCAATTCTAGATTTAACTTTGGATTGGAGATGTTTGATATGGGTCTGGAAGGAGAGTTTACAATCTAACCAGACACCTAAGTATTTGTAGTTGTCCACGTATTCTAAGTCAGAGCCGTCCAGAGTAGTGATGTTGGACAGGCGGGTAGGTGCAGGTAGCGATCGGTTGAAGAGCATGCATTTAGTTTTACTTGTATTTAAGAGCAATTGGAGGCCACGGAAGGAGAGTTGTATGGCATTGAAGCTTGCCTGGAGGGTTGTTAACACAGTGTCCAAAGAAGGGCCGGAAGTATACAGAATGGTGTCGTCTGCGTAGAGGTGGATCAGGGACTCACCAGCAGCAAGAGCGACCTCATTGATGTATACAGAGAAGAGAGTCGGTCCAAGAATTGAACCCTGTGGCACCCCCATAGAGACTGCCAGAGGTCCGGACAGCAGACCCTCCGATTTGACACACTGAACTCTATCAGAGAAGTAGTTGGTGAACCAGGCGAGGCAATCATTTGAGAAACCAAGGCTGTCGAGTCTGCCGATGAGGATATGGTGATTGACAGAGTCGAAAGCCTTGGCCAGATCAATGAATACGGCTGCACAGTAATGTTTCTTATCGATGGCGGTTAAGATATCGTTTAGGACCTTGAGCGTGGCTGAGGTGCACCCATGACCAGCTCTGAAACCAGATTGCATAGCAGAGAAGGTATGGTGAGATTCGAAATGGTCGGTAATCTGTTTGTTGACTTGGCTTTCGAAGACCTTAGAAAGGCACGGTAGGATAGATATAGGTCTGTAGCAGTTTGGGTCAAGAGTGTCCCCCCCTTTGAAGAGGGGGATGACCGCAGCTGCTTTCCAATCTTTGGGAATCTCAGACGACACGAAAGAGAGGTTGAACAGGCTAGTAATAGGGGTGGCAACAATTTCGGCAGATAATTTTAGAAAGAAAGGGTCCAGATTGTCTAGCCCGGCTGATTTGTAGGGGTCCAGATTTTGCAGCTCTTTCAGAACATCAGCTGAATGGATTTGGGAGAAGGAGAAATGGGGAAGGCTTGGGCGAGTTGCTGTTGGGGGTGCAGTGCTGTTGTCCGGGGTAGGAGTAGCCAGGTGGAAAGCATGGCCAGCCGTAGAAAAATGCTTATTGAAATTCTCAATTATGGTGGATTTATCAGTGGTGACAGTGTTTCCTATCTTCAGTGCAGTGGGCAGCTGGGAGGAGGTGTTCTTATTCTCCATGGAGTTTACAGTGTCCCAGAACTTTTTTGAGTTAGTGTTGCAGGAAGCAAATTTCTGCTTGAAAAAGCTAGCCTTGGCTTTTCTAACTGCCTGTGTATAATGATTTCTAGCTTCCCTGAACAGCTGCATATCACGGGGGCTGTTCGATGCTAATGCAGAACGCCATAGGATGTTTTTGTGTTGGTTAAGGGCAGTCAGGTCTGGGGAGAACCAAGGGCTATATCTGTTCCTGGTTCTAAATTTCTTGAATGGGGCATGTTTATTTAGGATGGTTAGGAAGGCATTTAAAAAAAATATCCAGGCATCCTCTACTGACGGGATGAGATCAATATCCTTCCAGGATACCCCGGCCAGGTCAATTAGAAAGGCCTGCTCGCAGAAGTGTTTCAGGGAGCGTTTTACAGTGATGAGTGGAGGTCGTTTGACCGCTGACCCATTACGGATGCAGGCAATGAGGCAGTGATCGCTGAGATCTTGGTTGAAGACAGCCGAGGTGTATTTAGAGGGGAAGTTGGTTAGGATGGTATCTATGAGGGTGCCCGTGTTTAAGGTTTTGGGGAGGTACCTGGTAGGTTCATTGATCATTTGTGTGAGATTGAGGGCATCAAGTTTAGATTGTAGGATGGCTGGGGTGTTAAGCATGTTCCAGTTTAGGTCGCCTAGCAGCACGAACTCTGAAGATAGATGGGGGGCAATCAGTTCACATATGGTGTCCAGAGCACAGCTGGGGGCAGAGGGTGGTCTATAGCAGGCGGCAACGGTGAGAGACTTGTTTTTAGAGAGGTGGATTTTTAAAAGTAGAAGTTCAAATTGTTTGGGTACAGACCTGGATAGTAGGACAGAAATCTGCAGGCTATCTTTGCAGTAGATTGCAACACCGCCCCCTTTGGCAGTTCTATCTTGTCTGAAAATGTTGTAGTTTGGAATTAAAATGTCTGAGTTTTTGGTGGTCTTCCTAAGCCAGGATTCAGACACAGCTAGAACATCCGGGTTGGCAGAGTGTGCTAAAGCAGTGAATAGAACAAACTTAGGGAGGAGGCTTCTAATGTTAACATGCATGAAACCAAGGCTATTACGGTTACAGAAGTCGTCAAAAGAGAGCGCCTGGGGAATAGGAGTGGAGCCAGGCACTGCAGGGCCTGGATTCACCTCTACATCGCCAGAGGAACATAGGAGGAGTAGAATAAGGGTACGGCTAAAAGCTATGAGAATTGGTCGTCTAGAACGTCTGGAACATAGAGTAAAAGGAGGTTTCTGGGGGCGATAAAATAGCATCAAGGTATAATGTACAGACAAATGTATGGTAGGATGTGAATACAGTGGAGGTAAACCTAGGTATTGAGTGATGAAGAGAGAGATATTGTCTCTAGAAACATCGTTGAAACCAGGAGATGTCATTGCATGTGTGGGTGGTGGAACTAATAGGTTGGATAAGGTATAGTGAGCAGGACTAGAGGCTCTACAGTGAAATAAGCCAATAAACACTAACCAGAACAGAAATGGACAAGACATATTGACATTAAGGAGAGGCATGCTTAGTCGAGTGATCAAAAGGGTCCGGTGAGTGGAGAGGTTGGTTGGTGATTTAGACAGCTAGCCAGGGCATCGGTAGCAAGCTAGCATAGGATGGAGGTCTGTTGTTAGCTACCTCTTGCGTTCCGTCAGTAGATTAGTGGGGTTCCGTGTGGTAGAGGGGATTAATCCAAATCACACAGCAACAACAAAAATAAAAACAATAGATATAGTTATAGAGGCCCAAGAAGAAAACATAATAATAATAATATAAAAAGTATAAAAAAATAAAAAATATTTAAAAAAATGTCCGATTGTCTATTCAGATAGCAGCCGGTAAGACAGCTAACGGTTAGCAGGCCGCAGATGGGCGTTCAGGTAACGTCGCGACGGAGGAGCCAGCCGAATAACTCCTTCAGGTAGATAACGTCGGCAGTCCAGTTGTGAAGGCCCGGTGGGGCTCCGCGAAGGCAGCAAAACGGGTCCGGATAGGTGACTGCAGCCCAGGTGTGATTGATGGAACTCAGGAGTGATTGACGGAGCTTGCTAGCTCCGGAATAATTGATGTTTGCTCCGGAATCGACGAAGGCCGATAGTCACACGGATAGCAGCTAGCTAGCTGTGAGATCCAGGTATGAATGTCCAGAGAGCAGTCGAAATCCAGGGACATGGAGAGAAAAATTGGTCCGGTATGTTCCGTTCCGAGCCGCGCTGCGCCGTACAGAACTGGCGATAGATTTTCGAGCTAAAGGATAGCTGATGACCACAAACCGTGGTTAGCTGAATACTAACGATTTGCCAGTAAAGGAGCTAACTAGCTTCTGAACTAGCTTCTGGCTAGTTTCAGGCTAGCTTCTTGGAGTTTCTGGCTAGCTTCTTGGAGGATTACAGATCTGAGGTAAATAATACTTTTTTATAAATATACATTGGTGAGGCGGGTTGCAGGAGAGTGTTTTGAAGATGAGTTGATGGAAAATAAAAATAAAATGTATGTGAAAAAGTTGTAAATATATATATATACAGGACACGACAAGACGAGGACAAAAGACGTCTGAACTGCTATGCCACCTTGGTGTCATATGCATATACTATATTCCTGGCATGAGTAGCTGGGCGCTGAAATGTTGCGTGATTTTTAACAGAATGTTTGAAAAAGTGGGGGGTAGGATGAAGAGGTTTTAACCCATTGTATAAGAGATTCTCCAAAATGGAAATATTGCAGGCATTTAAATATACATTTCAGGTGTACTGTGTCAAAAGCCTTTCCAAAGTCAGCTATGAATACCAGGCCTAGATTTCTGTGTATTAGGTAGTTGTTGTGGAATTGATAGATTACGTTACAGTTTTTTTTACATGTACATTACATTGGAGATAATACACGACAACTACTAGAAATAATAGAACATCATGAAAAATCTAAGAAGCCAGGCCTGGTATTTATTGCGGATTTTGAAAAGGCCTTTGTGTAAAAGTAATGTATAACAACCCCTAGGTGTAAAATAGTAAATAGCGGCTACTTCTCAGAGAGTTTTGAATTGTCAAGAGGAGTTAAACAAGGGTGTCCGCTGTCGCCATATCTATTAGTTATGGCCATTAAAATGCTAGCTATTAAAATCTGATCAAATAACAACATTGGAGTATTAGAAATTCAATGCTTAAAAAAAAGGTGTCCATGTATGGCAATGTCTCAAGTTATATATTAAGTCCACAAGCTAGATCCCTGCAATGTCTCATTGAAGATGGACCTCTGGACTAAAACCTAATTATGATAAGTGTACAATATTACATATTGGATCTTTAAAAAATACAACTTTTACATTACCCTGCAGTTTACCTACATAAAGGCTGACGGTGAAGTAGACATACTTGGTATTCATATCACAAAATATATAAATGAGCTCTCCACAATGAATTTCAATAGAAAACTTCTAAAAATAGACAAGATCCTGCAACAATGGAGAGGTAAATACTTGTCTATTTATGGAAAAAATTGCCTTGATTAACTCCTTAGTCATATCTCAGTTGACTCATTTACTTATGTGTCACATTCTGACCTTAGTTCCTTTGTTATGTCTTTGTAGGTTGGTCAGGGCGTGAGTTGGGGTGGGTAGTCTATGTGTTTGGCCTAGTATGGTTCTCAATCAGAGGCAGGTGTCGTTCGTTGTCTCTGATTGAGAATCATACTTAGGTAGCCTGTTTTCCCCATTTTGGTTGTGGGTGTTTAATTTTCTGTTTAGTGTTTTCTGCACCTTACAAGACTGTTTCTTTTTTTTCGTTTATTCACGTTGTTGTTTTGTATTTCAGTGTTCCATTATTAAAATCATGAACACGTACCACGCAGCGCTTTGGTCCACACCTTCTTCCACCTACGAAAACCGTTACATTATGACGCTGCCTACTCCTGATGATTCCTTTTTCAAATCGTATGAGCAAAACATATTTTGCTTTATCTGGGACGTTAAACCAGGCAAAATAAAGCGAGCCTATCTATATAATGAATATGAATTGGGTGGGTTGAGATTATTGAATATAAAAGCACTAAACCTCTCTCTAAAAACTTACTCAAACGTTTTATTTGAACCCTAAATGGTTTTCATGTAGATTACTAAGAAAAACTCATCCCTTGTTTAAAAATGGCCTTTTTGCCTTTGTGCAGATTGCCATGTCTCATTTTCGATAAATTGAAAATGATACTTTTTTCAAAGTATCTCTCTTTTTCAAACAAGCATTGTAGAGCTGGCTACAATTTACATTTCATTCCTCTGAAAAGAAAGAACACATTATATGGCTGAACTAAAATGTGCTGGTTGATAAAATGCCTGTATTTATGGGAAAGATGTTTGAAAAGGGTATTTTATTTTTAAATGATATTGTAAATTGGAATGGTAGCGTAATGTCTTTCATGGAGTTATCAGAATTGTTTGGGAAGGTCTGCTCAATCCAAGAGTACAACCAATTGATTACAGCATTACCCCAAAAATGGAGGAGGCAGGTGGCAGCGGGAGGAGGTAGGGAACTGGTCTGTCTGCCCAATATAAAGGATCGAAACTGGAGGAGGCAGGTGGCAGTGGGAGGAGGTAGGGAACTGGTCTGTCTGCCCAATATAAAGGATCAAAAATAGCATAAATAGGAAAGTATACCAGTTTCATTTGAGGACCAGGATGTTGACAGCTGTGCCATACAGATTGCAAAATAGTTGGGAAGAGATTTTTGATGTACCAATTCCATGGTACAGGGTGTATGAGTTGACACTGGTATCTTCTGTGTGTCGCTCTGGATGGGAGTCTGTTAGATTACTAACGTGTCGAGCGGCTTCACTGCAAGTACATTGTATGTTTTAAACATTCCATAAAAAAATTATAGTAATAATAAATAATAAACCTTACCCAAGATGAGCTGTGATTTCGATTAAAGATTAAATAAATGATATGCTACTTTTTTTTATCACACAGTATTCATGTTCATAACATTATTTACATAATGTTGCTGAAATGTAGCAGTTTCATTTTTCTGGGTCACAAAACAATACATTTTTGGTGGGTGGCCTTTGGAATATCACTTTATCCTGTATGGCAAAGAAATGCAAGAGAGAGAGAAAAGGCAGATCTAGAAGAGAGGCTTGAAAGAAACAGCTATGCTGCAGGTTGTTAACAACTTTCTTGGGATGACCAGGTAAAGGGCCAAAGGTCACCATGTGTGGGGGTTTTTTGGGGGGGGGGGGGTCAGGGTCAGTGGGTGGTCATTCCCTGTTTCCTGGTGAGTGAACAGAACACCTGATGGAGGAGGTGAAAAGAGCACCGCTCCCAAGGTGGAAGCACTCACTGTGGGTTGCTAGGAGACCAAGCTGAGGTAACTGTGTGTGGGGGCGGAGAGGGGTGTGTGTGTGTGTGTGTGTGTGTGTGTGTGTGTGTGTGTGTGTGTGTGTGTGTGTGTGTGTGTGTGTGTGTGTGTGTGTTCTTGTGTGTGATTTTACCCCCAAGGAAATCTAAGTTCACAGTTGTCTTGAAAGCACCATGACAATGAGATGTATGTACCATCGGTCTAGTAAAATAAAAAAGCGAATTATTTCAATTCATGCTCAGCTGTGCTTTGCAAGTGCTACAAAGGTTATGTTTTGAAATACAATATTATATGGTCTGAGAAGAACAATATTGGCAGGCCCGACATATAGCCAATATACTGCACAAACCTAATACAAACCTAATTCAAACCTAATACAAACCTAATTCAAACCTAATACAAACCTAATTCAAACCTAATACAAACCTAATTCAAACCTAATACAAACCTAATTCAAACCTAATACAAACCTAATACAAACCTAATACAAACCTAATTCAAACCTAATACAAACCTAATACAAACCTAATACAAACCTAATACAAACCTAATACAAACCTAATACAAACCTAATTCAAACCTAATACAAACCTAATACAAACCTAATTCAAACCTAATACAAACCTAATACAAACCTAATACAAACCTAATTCAAACCTAATACAAACCTAATACAAACCTAATTCCTACAGAACTGTTTTTATTAGGTTATGGTTATACTTTTTAAGTCATGTTTTCATGTTTTTTTAAAAATATATTCTTAGTAGATCCCCGCTTGCTTTTTGACTGTGAAAGTAGTCTTGACTCAGAAAGGGTTGGTGATCTACACTGATTGAAGTGGATTTAACAGGTGACACCAACATGAGATCATAGCTTTCACCTGGATTCACCTGGTCAGTCTACGTAAGTCATGGAAACAACAGGTGTTCCTAATGTTTTGTACACTCAGTGTTTAGCCTTGGTGACAAACTGAAGAAGGTTTACATTAGCCTAATTGCCCTAAATCACTATACAGTACTACACTATAGAGAAGAAGAGAAATAGGGAACTCTCTCTCAGCTTCAAATAACATCGAACCACTGGAAAGGAAGTACAGTGGAGAGAACAAGTATTTGATACACTGCCGATTTTGTAGGTTTTCCTACTTACAAAGCATGTAGAGGTCTGTAATTTTTATCATATGTACACTTCAACTGTGAGAGACGGAATCTAAAACAAAAATCCAGAAAATCATATTGTATGATTATTAAGTAATTTTATTGCATGACATAAATATTTGATCACCTACCAACCAGTAAGAAGGTTTAAAATGTACACTTGTGTATTGATTCTAAGAAAGGCATTGATGTTTATGGTTAGGTACACATTGGAGCAACGACAGGCAGGCTCCTCATGGAGTGCAATATAAGGCAGGTGTTGGACTAGTTAACCATAAGGTTGCAAGATTGAATCCCCGAGCTGACAAGGTAAAAATCTGTCATTCTGCCCCTGAACAAGGCAGTTAACCCACCATTCCTAGGCAGTCATTGAAAATATGAATGTGTTCTTAACTGACTTGCCTAGTTAAATAAAGGTGTAAAAAAACCAAAAGGAATTCGGCCAAATATACCGATTTCCGACTGTTATGAAAACTAGAAATCGGCCCTAATTAATCGGCCATTACGATTAATCGGACGACCTCTAATATGGATACCTGCTAAGCTGATGAGGTAGCATTATAAACACAACTGTAGTGTAATATCTGATATGTGTATTTAAAGTGTATTACATATACAGTACCAGTTAAAAGTTTTGGGTTTTTCTTTATTTTCACTATTTTCTACATTGTAGAATAAGAGTGAAGACATCAAAACTATGAAATAACAAATATGGAATCATGAAGTAACCAAAAAAGTGTCAAATATATTTAATATTTTAGATTCTTCAAAGTATCCACCCTTTGCCGTGACACTCTTGGCATTCTCTCAACCAGTTTCATGAGGGGGTTACCAGGAATGCATTTCAGTTTGTGCCTTGTTAAAAGTACATTTGTGAAATGTATGTCCTTCTTAACGCATTTGAGCCAATCAGTTGTGTTGTGACAAGGTAGGGGTGGTATACAGAAGATAGCCCTATTTGGTAATAGACCAAGTCCATATTATGGCAAGAACAGCTCAAATAAGCAAAGAGAAATGACAGTCCATCATTACGTTCATGATACGTACATTAGAGGTAACTGCACCTCAGATTGCAGCCCAAATAAATGCTTCACAGAGTTCAAGTAACAGACACATCTCAACATCAACTGTTCAAAGGAGACTGTGTGAATCAGGCCTTCATGGTCGAAGTGCTGCAAAGAAACCACTACTAAAGTACACCAATAATAAGAAGAGACTTGCTTGGGCCAAGAAACACAAGCAATGGACATTAGACCTGTGGAAATCTGTCCTTTGGACTGATGAGTCCAAATGTGAGATTTTTGGTTCCAACCAAGTCTTTGTGAGACACAGAGTAGGTGAATTGATGATCTCCGCATGTGTGGTTCCCACCATGAAGCATGGAGGAGGAGGTGTGATGGTGCTTTGCTGTTGACAATGTCAGTGAATTATTAATAATTCAAGGCACACTTAACCAGCATGGCTACCACAGCATTTTGTAACGATATGCCATCCCATCTGGTTTGCGCTTAGTGGGACTATCCTTTGTTTGCCAACAGGAAAATGACCCAAAACTCACCTCCAGGCTATGTAAGGGCTATCTGACCAAGAAGGAGAGTGATGGAGTGCTGCCTCAGTTGACCTGGCCTCTACAATCACCCGTCCCAGAACGTTGTTGTGTTATTATAAACAGTCCGAAATAACCTTTGGATGTCTGAGCGGCGGTAACTCACTAGCATTACGACCAGAAATAGGCCTTTCCCGAATTGGTTCCTTTGTTCGTACGCCCCAGGGCAACTGAACTTATCCCGAAGACTGCTCCAAGATGCCGGCGGTGGAGAAGAGCAATCGGAGGATCTCCTTCCAGAGGGACGTCAGGGACCTTAACATACTCTGTTTCAAGGAATCATGGCTCTCTCTGGATATACTTTCCCCATCCATAAAGCCAGCTGGGTCCTCAGTACATTGCGCAGACAGAAATAAAGAACTCTCCGGGAAGAAGAAAAGCGGTGGTGTTTGTTTCATGATTAACTACTCATGGTGTGATTGTGATAACGTACAATAACTAAAGCCCTTTTGTTCACCCGACCTAGAATACCTCACAATCAAATGTTGACCGTATTACCTCCCAATATCATTTTATTTGGTTATAGTCACAGCCATGTATATTCTCCCTCAAGCCGATACCATGACGGCCCTCAAGGATCTACAGTGGACTTTGTGCAAACTGGAAACCACATATCCTGTGGCCGTATTTATTATAGCTGGGGATTATAACAAAGCAAATTAGGGATGCCTGTAGAACTCACACTCTCAGGAACTCTCAACCATTGGTACTCCCCCTTACGGTATGGCAACAAGGCCCTCCACCGCCCACCCTTTGACAAATCAAATCATGACTCCATCCTGCTCCTCCCTTCCAATAGGCAGAAACTCAAACAGGAAGTACCTGTGCTAAATTCTATTCAAGGCTGGTCTGACCAATCGAAATCTATGCTTCAAAATGTTTTGATCACGCGGACTGAGATATGTTCCGGGTTGCCTCTGAGAATATCATTGACATATACAGTGGGGAGAACAAGTATTTGATACACTGCCGATTTTGCAGGTTTTCCTACTTACAAAGCATGTGGAGGTCTGTAATTTTTATCATAGATACACTTCAACTGCAAGAGATGGAATCTAAAACAAAAATCCAGAAAATCACATTGTATGATTTTTACGTAATTAATTTGAATTGTATTGCATGACCTAAGTATTTGATACATCAGAAAAGCAGAACTTAATATTTGGTACAGAAACCTTTGTTTGCAATTACAGAGATCATACGTTTCCTGTAGTTCTTGACCAGGTTTGCACACACTGCAGCAGAGATTTTGGCCCACTCCTCCATACAGACCTTCTCCAGATCCTTCAGGTTTCGGGGCTGTCGCTGGGCAATACGGACTTTCAATTCCCTCCAAAGATTTTCTATTGGGTTCAGGTCTGGAGACTGGCAAGGTCACTCCAGGACCTTGAGATGCTTCTTACGGAGCCACTCCTTAGTTGCCCTGGCTGTGTGTTTCGGGTCATTGTCATGCTGGAAAACCCAGCCACGACCCATCTTCAATGCTCTTATTGAGGAAGGAGGTTGTTGGCCAAGATCTCGTGATACATGACTCCATCCATCCTCCCCTCAATACGGTGCAGTCATCCTGTCCCCTTTGCAGAAAAGCATCCCCAAAGAATGATGTTTCCACCTCCATGCTTCATGGTTGGGATGGTGTTGTTGGGGTTGTACTCATCCTTCTTCTTCCTCCAAACACGGCGAGTGGAGTTTAGACCAAAAAGCTATATTTTTGTCTCATCAGACCACATGACCTTCTCCCATTCCCCCTCTGGATCATCCAGATGGCCATTGGCAAACTTCAGACAGGCCTGGACATGCGCTGGCTTGTGCAGGGGGACCTTGCGTGCACTTCAGGATTTTAATCCATGACGGTGTAGTGTGTTACTAATGGTTTTCTTTGAGACTGTGGTCCCAGCTCTCTTCAGGTCATTGACCATGTCCTGCCGTAGGGTTCTGGGCTGATCCCTCACCTTCCTCGTGATCATTGATGCCCCACGAGGTGAGATCTTGCATGGAGCCCCAGACCGAGGGTGATTGACCGTCATCTTGAACTTCTTCCATTTTCTAATAATTGCGCCAACAGTTGTTGCCTTCTTACCAAGCTGCATGCCCATTGTCCTGTAGCCCATCCCAGCCTTGTGCAGGTCTACAATTTTATCCCTGATGTCCTTACACCCTCTCTTGTCTTGGCCATTGTGGAGAGGTTGGAGTCTGTTTGATTGAGTGTGTGGACAGGTGTCTTTTATACAGGTAAAGAGTTCAAACAGGTGCAGTTAATATAGGCAATGAGTGGAGAATAGGAGGGCTTCTTAACTAGCCTCTCAAAGTGCTTCATGATGACAGAAGTGGGTGATAGTCATTTAGTTCAGTTACCTTTGCTTTCTTGGGTACAGGAACAATGTTGGACATCTTGAAGCAAGAAGGGACAGCAGACTGGGATAGGGAGAGATTGAATATGTCCGTAAACACTCCAGCCAGCTGGTCTGCGCATGCTCTGAGGAAGCAGCTAGGGTTGCCGTTTGGGCCGGCAGCCTTGCGAGTGTTAACACGCTTTAAACCTCTTTGGGCTAGGGGGCAGTATTTTAACGTCCGGATGAAAAGCGTGCCCAAAGTAAACTGCCTGTTACTCAGGCCCAGAAGCTAGGATACGCATATAATTGGTAGATTTGGATAGAAACGCTAACGTTTCTAAAACTGTTAACATAATGTCTGTGAGTATAACAGACCTGATAGGGCAGGCGAAACCCAGAGGACAAACCATCCCCAAAAAAATGTTTTCAATGGCTGCTATGTTTATGAGGCAAGATCCTCCCAGATTGCAGTTCCTAGGGCTTCCACTAGATGTCAACAGTCTTTAGAAAGAGTTTCAGGCATGTTTTTTGAAAAAATGAGCTAGAATTATTAGTTTTTCTAAGTGGCTCCCATTTTGGCTATAGTGTTTTCATGCGCGTGAATGAAAGCGCTTTCTTTGTTGTTTATTCAATTTTATTGTTCGTTTACGTATTGGGATAGCTGAGGTTTGATTATAAATGTTGTTTGACTTGTTTCGAGAAGTTTATTGGTAACGTTTGGGATTAATTTATCGAACAAAAGGACCATTTGTGATGTAGCTGGGACCTTTTGGAGTGCCAACAGAAGAAGATCTTCAAAGGTAAGGCTTTTATTATATCGCTATTTCTGACTTTCGTGGTGCACCTGACTGGTTGAAATACTGTTTTCATGCTTTTGTATGCGGGGTGCTGTCCACAGATAATCGCATGGTGTGCTTTCGCCGTAAAGCCTTTTTGAAATCTTACACAGCGTCTGGATTAAAAAGAAGTTAAGCTTTATTTTGATGTATGACAATTGTATTTTCATGAATGTTAAATATTTATATTTCTGTCATTTGAATTTCGCGCTGTGCAATTTCACCGGATGTTGTCAAGGTGGTTCGCTAGCGGAACGCCTGCACCGGAAAGGTTAAATGTCTTACTCACGTCGACCACAGAGAACGAGAGCCCACAGTCCTTGAGAGCGGGCTGCATCGGTGGCACTGTGTTAAACTCTTTGGGCTGCAATCCCGTTAACTTCTCTAGGATAGGGGGCAGCATTTGTAATTTTGGATGAAAAGCATGCCCAAATTCAACTGCCTGCTACTCATCCCCAGAAGATAAGATATATTATTGTAGATTTGGATAGAAAACACTCTGAAGGTTCTAAAACTGTTTGAATTATGTCTGTGGGTATAGCAGAACTTATGTAGCAGGCGAAACCCCGAGGACACTCACCCGACAACACTTGAGGTCACTCTCTTCTCAATGGCATTTGGAATCCAGATTTCTAAGGGACTTACCTGCAGTTCCTACCGCATCCACTGGATGTCACCAGTCTTCAGAAATTGGTTGAGGTTTTTCCTTTGTGAAGAAGTAGCCCTGTTCAAAACGAGAGTAACTTCATGTGTACTGTTTGATAGAGGCGCGTGACTAGAAAGCTAGCGTCAGTTTGTTTTCTTCCTGTATTGAACACAGATCATCCCGTCTTCAATTTGATTGATTATTTACTTTAAAAAATACCTAAAGTTGTATTACAAAAGTAGTTTGAATTGTTTTGACAAAGTTTTACAGGTAACTTTTGAGATATTTTGTAGTCACGTTGCGCAAGTTGGAACCGGTGTTTTTCTGAATCAAACGCGCCCAATAAATGGAC
This sequence comes from Oncorhynchus kisutch, assembly GCF_002021735.2. NCBI lineage: Eukaryota > Metazoa > Chordata > Actinopteri > Salmoniformes > Salmonidae > Oncorhynchus > Oncorhynchus kisutch. Next base: position 3,542,999 of record NC_034202.2, read on the forward strand.
ATTTTGGATATATATGGACAGAATTAATCAAACAAAATTACCATTTGTGATGTTTATGGGACATATTGGAGTGCCAACAGAAGAAGCTCGTCAAAGGTAAGGCATGATTTATATTTTTATTTCTGCGTTTTGTTTCGTGCCTGCTGGGTTCCTCAGTTCCTATCCTCAGATAATATCATTGTTTGCTTTCGCAGGAAAAGCCTTTTTGAAATCTGACATGTTGGCTGGATTCACAACACGTGTAGCTTTAATTTGGTATCTTTGATTTTTATCGGAATTTATTTGAATTTGGCGCTCTGCATTTCCTCTGGCTTTTGGCCAAGTGGGACGCTACCGCCCCACATATCCCAGAGAGGTTAAATTTGCATTCCGCCCCAAAAGATCCACAGACGATGCAATCGCCATCGCACTGCACACTGTCCTATCCCATCTGGAAAAGACTAATACCTATGTAAGAATGCTGTTCATTGACTATAGCTCAGCCCTCAACACCATAGTACCCTCCTAGCTCATCATCGAGCTCGGGCCATGGGTCTGAACCCCACCCTGTCAACTGGGTCCTGGACTTCCTGACGGGCCATCCCCAGGTGTTGAAGGTAGGAAACAACACCTCCATTACGCTGATCCTCAACACACAAGAGTGTGTGCTCAGCCCCCTCCTGTACTCCCTGTTCACCAATGACTGCGTGGCCTCACACTCCTCCAACTCAATCATCAAGTTTGCAGATGACACAACAGTAGTAGGCCTGATTATCCCTCAACATCAACAAAATGAAGGAGCTGATTGTGGACTTCATGAGACAGCAGAGGGATCACACCCCTATCCACATCGATGGGACCGCAGAGGAGAAAGTGAAAAGCTTCAATTTTCTCGGAGTACCCATCACTGACAATCTGAAATGGTCCACCCACACAGACAGTGCGGTGAAGAAGGAGCAACAGCGCTTCTTTAACCTCAGGAGACTGAAGAAATTTTACAGATGCACATTTGAAAGCATCCTCTCGGGCTGTATCACCGACCTGGTACGGCAACGGCATCACTCGCGACCGCAGGGCTCTCGAGCTGGGTGGTGCGTTCTGCCCAACGCATCACCGGGGGCACACTGGCTGCCCTCCAGGACACCTACAGCACCCGATGTCACAGGAAGGCCAAAAATATCAAGGACATCAACCACCTGAGCCACAGCCTGTTAACCCCGCTATCATCCAGAAGGTGATGTCAGTACCGGTGCATCAAAGTTGGGACCGAGAGACTGAAAAACAGCTTCTATCTCAAAGCCATCAGACTGTTAAATAGCGATCACTAGCAGCTTGCTAGGTTAGGCCAGAGGCCCAGAAACCTAGTAAATTCTAATTGATCATACAACCTTCCTCCACAGACTGGATACAGGATAAGAGAGAGAACAAACACATTTAATTCCATTTATAACATCTGAAGTTGCAACCAAACTAACCACCATTGACCAATCAAACTATCCCAAGTTTACGGTAACCTAACACTCACAGGCCCAATCTACACAGGGTGTCACAGCATTTAAAGGCAACTTTTGGGATGAGACAAATGCAAATAAGACAGAATTCCTGAGAAGACATTAATTCATAGTTCACCCTGTACAGATACAAGTAACCACAGAGATAATACATACATACAGATAGCAGTTATCCTCTAAGTACAAGTTTCAGATAGATACCAGACATGGATAATATAGTATTATTCTATCACATTCAATAGTAAGTCCTCTGGATACTGTAACAAAGAGATACATGTTGGCCCCTCAGAGGGGAAGGGCTGACTAGTCCTTGGGCAATGTTCTTTGTTCCTGGACCATTTGCCATGCGGCTCCAGGTGACAGAGAACACATAAATTAAGGCTGAGTCTACACTACCATATAAATACCTGCTACGCTGATGAGGGAGCATTATAAACACTACCATATAAATACCTGCTCTGCTAATGAGCTAACATTATACATGCTACCAAATGAATACCTGCTATGCATGTGAGATAGGACACAATGTGAATTATATTGTGTTTACTAGATAAATGTAAAAGTGACAAGACATTCAGACCAGCCTTACTGGTAAACTTTGGTAAACTACATTTTTGAAAATGTTGTCACAGTATACAGATTACACACACTTCTACTTTATGAATAAAACACTGCAGTATTTCAGTCATTGATTAACTTGTGATACCACAGTTTTGACACATGCAACCTAATCCATCATGAGACCTGGGACCATTGGGAAAATGACAGCCAATTCACTACAACTCAATGAACTAAGAACGTTTCTCTATGGTCTGTCAGGTCTCTGTCCTCTTTCTACCCCAAGGATCCTCACCTGAATCCTGGCTACGACAACACTGTGCCAAAGGGTCCCTCTGGTTGTTTACAGATGTGTCACTTTTCCTGACCAAACACAGCAACCGTGTGTGTGTCCACGGACCATGGTGAACATCTACATTACATTGCAGATCATGCACCACTTCTTTGGGGCCGTCCCAAATTTCCAGACTGATTTATGCACAAGCACGACTCCCACACAACTTGACTTTTGCTTTTGCGTCTTCACAAACTGATAGGAGGGAGTGAGATGCAAAGAAAGAAAGAAAGTACGTTTTTAAATTTTTATTTATTTCACCTTTATTTAACCAGGTAGGCTAGTTGAGAACACCTTTATTTAACCAGGTAGGCTAGTTGAGAACACCTTTATTTAACCAGGTAGGCTAGTTGAGAACAAGTTCTCATTTGCAACTGCGACCTGGCCAAGATAAAGCATAGCAGTGTGAGCAGACAACAAAGAGTTACACATGGAGTAAACAATTAACAAGTCAATAACACAGTAGAAAACAAAGGGGGAGTCTATATACAATGTGTGCAAAAAATAGTAAGAAAGAAACAGAAGTAGAGAGACAGAGAGAAGGGGAGAGAGATGGAAAAAAGCTGTGAAAGAGGAGACATAGAAAAGAGAAAGAGGGCCAGAGAGAGAGCGAGAGTGTGTGTGTGTGTGTGTGTGCGTGCGTGCTTGTGTGTGTGTACGTGTGCGTGTGTGTGGTGGCGTGAGCACCGTCCTGAGCCCAGTCCAAACTATGCATGTCGTTATGATGAACCGTATATCTTTTTATCAAGGTCTGCCAACCAGGCTACTCAGGAACCCCAGCCCTCTGCCAGACATATGGACACACAGAGGCTACATCCCCAATGGAATCCTATTCCCTATTTAGTGCACTAATGTTGATAAGGGCCCATAGGGAATAGGGTGCCATTTGGGACAGATCCAGAGACAGAGTACTGCCCTCACCACGTTTTCAAACTCAGCATTTTGCACACTTCTACGATGTCATGGAAATCAAACATCTAGAGGGTGTTGGGTTCATTAGTGAACACCATATCACAATGTTTTGGAATGGAATATTTAAATGGTTTTGCAATGAAAAATGTAAATGTGTGTTTATTATTAGAGACGTTGAGATAGTACCTCCTCTCTTCGGAACACTTTCTTTAGTTTCGCGGATACTGAACATGACCTAGGTAGCTAACAATGGTTTATTAGCCTAATACATCCAGAATTGGCCTATATATAGAGTATGTTCAGTATATTCTGACCAATGAGAACACTGTATTATCGTATTGTGTCATTGCCAAGCTCAATCTAAATGGCACCCTTATTCCCTATATAGCCATTACTTTTCCCTAGAGCCCTACAGTGCATTAGGAAAGTATTCAGACCCCTTGGCTTTTTCCACATTTTGTTACCTTACAGCCTTATTCTAAAATGTATTTATTTTTAAAATATCAATCTACACACAATACCCCATAATGGCAAAGCAGAATTTGTTTTTTAGACATTTTTACCACATTTATTAAACAGAAAAAACAGAAAACCCTTATTGACTATTCAGACCCCCGATACCTTATTGACCCTTCGCTATTCGACCCCCGATACCTTATTGACCCTTCGCTATGAGACCCCCGATACCTTATTGACCCTTCGCTATGAGACCCCCGATACCTTATTGACCCTTTGCTATTCGACCCCCGATACCTTATTGACCCTTCGCTATTCGACCCCCGATACCTTATTGACCCTTCGCTATGAGACTCGACCCCCGATACCTTATTGACCCTTCGCTATGAGACTCGACCCCCGATACCTTATTGACCCTTCGCTATTCGACCCCCGATACCTTATTGACCCTTCGCTATGAGACCCCCGATACCTTATTGACCCTTCGCTATTCGACCCCCGATACCTTATTGACCCTTCGCTATGAGACCCCCGATACCTTATTGACCCTTCGCTATTCGACCCCCGATACCTTATTGACCCTTCGCTATGAGACCCCCGATACCTTATTGACCCTTCGCTATGAGACCCCCGATACCTTATTGACCCTTCGCTATTCGACCCCCGATACCTTATTGACCCTTCCCTATGAGACCCCCGATACCTTATTGACCCTTCGCTATTCGACCCCCGATACCTTATTGACCCTTCGCTATGAGACCCCCGATACCTTATTGACCCTTCGCTATGAGACCCCCGATACCTTATTGACCCTTCGCTATGAGACCCCCGATACCTTATTGACCCTTTGCTATGAGACCCCCGATACCTTATTGACCCTTCGCTATGAGCTCAGGTGCATCATGTTTACATTAGTAGTCAGACCCTTCGCTATGAGACTCGAGATGGAGCTCAGGGGCATCCTGTTTCTATTGTTCAGCCTTATCTACATCAGTATTCAAACCCTTCGCTATGAGACTCGAAATGGAGCTCAGGTGCATCATGTTTCTATTGTTCATCCTTATCTACATCAGTATTCAGACCCTTCGCTATGAGACTCGAAATGGAGCTCAGGGGCATCATGTTTCTATTGTTCATCCTTATCTACATCAGTATTCAGACCCTTCGCTATGAGACTCGAAATTGAGCTCAGGTGCATCCTGTTTACATTGATCATCCTGGAGATGTTTCTACAACTCGTAGGTTGATGGAAGTGGTATTGTGAGTGACCTGGCCTATAGAGTGTCTGTCCAGTGCTCTAACGTCCATGGTACTGGAGAGGGGCTGAGTAGGGATGCCCAGCTCTGACACCAGGGCAGCATCCAAAAAGCTCTCATCGGCCCCAGAGTCGATGAGTAACCGCAGAGGATTCGACTGGTTCCCCCACAGCAGGATGACATGGAAAGGGGTGCGAGTAAGTTTCTCCATAAGGCCCACCAGAGTACTCAGCCTTTCCTGAAGAGCCTGGGTTTTTAATGGGCATATAGCTACGAAATGTCCCGTAGCTCCACAATATTGACAGCTCTGTGTGTGGAGTCAAGCTAGCCCTGCCCAGGTGCACGGACTCCGAAGGAGGCGAGCCCTAGGTGATTCCCGAGAGAACTCGGGTGACGTCGGGTTCACTCAGACATGTAGGCTTTGGGGGTCTCCGGGATTCTTCGGAGGCGAGGTGGGAATCAAGGGCGACAGGGCACAGATTCCCTCGCCCTCCTGCGTTCTCGAAGCCGCCTATCGATCTGGATGCACCCGGGCTGGATGGTCAAGGCTATGAGGGAGCACCCGGGCTGGATGGTCAAGGCTATGAGGGAGCACCCGGGCTGGATGGTCAAGGCTATGAGGGAGCACCCGGGCTGCGAGCTCATCTTTGATCACCTCTGATAATCCGTGAAGGGACATATTGAACAATGCTTCCAGGTTCCAGGCACTCTCAGACACCAACGTGCGAAAATTCACAGCGTAGTCTCCTACACGACAGGAGTCTTGATGCAGCTGGAGAAGCTTACGAGCAGCCTCTCCCGGACAACGGAGAATCAAACACCTTCCGAACATCCTCCATGAACTCCTCCAGACTGATGCAGACGGCTCCCACAAGGCGAGTGCCATACCGGACATGTACAGAATGGCAGGCAGGCTCAGAGTCAGGGCAGGCAGAATGGTCAGACCCGGGAATACTAGGAAACAGAACTTGAGAAAGCAGGGAGACGGGAAAACACGCTCGTAAGACCTGACAAGACCAGACGAACTGGCAACAGACAAACAGAGTACACATGTATAAATACACTGGGGATAATGAGGAAGGTGGGTGACACATGGAGGGGGGTAGAGACAAGCACATAGACAAGTGTGACATAAATGGAAGAAGTTTGGAACCACCAAGACTGGAGCTGGCCGCCCGGCCAAACTGAGCAATTGGGGGAGAAGGAACTTGGTCAGGGAGGTGACTATGAACCTATGATGGTCACTCTGAAGGAGCTCTAGAGTTCCTCTGTGGAGATGGGAGAACCTTCCAGAAGGACAACCATCTCTGCAGCACTCCAACAATCAGAACTTTATGGTAGAGTGACCATACGGAAGCCACTCCTCAGTAAAAGATACATGACAGCCCGCCTGGTGTTTGACAAAAGGCACCTAAAGATTTTCAGACCATGAGAAACAAGATTCTTTGGTCTGATGAAACCCAGATTGAACTCTTTGGCCTGAATGTCAAGCGACACGTCTGGAGGACACCTGGCACCATCCCTACGGTGAAGCATGGTGGCAGCATCATGCTGTTGGGATGTTCTTCAGCGGCAGGAACTGGGAGACTAGTCAGGATCGAAGGAAAGATGAACGGAGCAAAGTACAGAGAGATCCTTGAGGAAAACCTATTCCAGAGCACTCAGGACCTCAGTCGGGGGCGAAGATTTAACTTCCAACAGGACAACAACCCTAAGCACACAGCCAAGACAACACAGGAGTGACTTTGGGACATGTCTCTGAATGTCCTTGAGTGGCCCAGCCAGAGCCCGGACTTGAACCCGATCGAACATCTCTGGAGAGATCTGAAAATAGCTGTGCAGCGATGCCTCACATCCAACCTGACAGAGTTTGAGAGGCTCTGCAGAGAAGAATGGGAAAAACTCCCCATATACAGGTGTGCCAAGCTTATAGTGTCATACCCAAGAAGCCTCGAGACTGTATTTCGCTGTCAAAGGTGCTCCAACAAAGCACTGAGTAAAGGGTCTCTATACTTATGTAAATGTCATATTTCAGTTTATTTTTTATTTTTACAATAAAATCTAAACAAATGTTTTTGCTTTATCGTTATGGGGTATTTTGTGGAAAAATCAAGGGGTCTGAATACTTTCCGTATGTAGGGCCCTGTGTTTTGGTAAATCATGCCACATTACCTGGATTTTAAAGCCCACTTGCAGTCCTTTTAATAGTATTTTTAAATCATCATTTTATGTGTAATAAATTTTTAAAATATAAATACAAAATATATTTTTGATAATTTTAACATGAAATTAGATATTTTCACACACAGCCCTGATTGGCTAATAGGACGGTCTAGGGCCCAACCCCTTACCACTTTCAAAAAAAGAAGCCTTATTCGGACAGGATTTGTTTAACTGGGGGAGGTCAGGTAATGTAATTACGTGCACGAGCACAAAACACAACATCTGTAATTCTAGTCCAGTCCGAATCTGCAATGTCAGTAATTTTTACATGGCATGAAAGTAACAATTCCAGACAAAATAACTTACTGTTTTTTTGTCCAACTTCAAAGTTCTCTGATAATACTAGTCCGTGCGAATATAAACATCCCTGTGTTCTGAGATAAATATTTGAGTTTGACAGGTGTTGCTCGCAGTTTGAGCAAGAAAACAAGAACTGATCCGATAAATTGAATGAAGTACTACATATAGCCTATATATGAATGGCCTACATGCATCAACTTTATAGTGAATTATTTTGTTCTGTTGGAATTCATTGAACATCAGCAACAAAAAAAACAAAGCAGCTGAGCTATACGTGAAATGACAAGTTGACTTTCTCATTCAAAGCCTAAAAACAAGGCTGGGGGGCATTAAGGACGTCTACTATTGCGATTTGCTAAAATATCCTAATGATTATGATCACACTTCCTCAATTCAAATATTATAAAAAAACAAAAAAACAAAGATTGTTTGGTTTAAAGAAACGGGGGAAGTCGAGTTATCAGTCTGTTAATGCCGGGACTTCTTGAAATATCTAGAAAAAAACACCAGGCTTCTGTCATAAACAACAAAAAAGAACGAATTGCAGAGTTTAGAAAAAACGAATCCTGTCTGAATCCTGGGATTATAATGATGTAATGAATGACGACTACGTGAGTTTTTATATTTTGAATTCCATGGTCGCACATTGAGATTCGTGGTTGCAAGTACGATTCGCAAATGTGTAATTTAATTTTGTAAGCTTGTATCATGTGTGAAAGATTTATTATTATTTAGAAAAATATTATTTTCTTTAAGATCGCAAAGTTTTAACTTGACTTTTGAATACATTCAATAAGATTTGTAAGTATAATTTATTTTCAGAATTATTACAAGACCATTTACGAGTATGCTGTGAATCCACTTGCAGAATTTGAATTTATGCGCGCTTGGAGTTCTGTCACTGTTGTCACATTACCGAGTGATTCGTAAGCTTGTACAAAGTGTTGTACGTTTGTAGAAAGAGATTTTCAAGTGAAAATGTGATTTGCGCTCTGGGGGCAGGACCTTTTACTCCTGACCCCTAAGACCTCACAAAAGGTGCAACAGCGCCTCTCCAACCTCAGGAGGCTAAAGAAATATGGCTTGTCACCTAAAACCCTCACAAACGTATACAGATGCACAATTGACAACATCCTGTCGGGATGTATCACCGCCTGTTACTGCAACTGCACCACCCACATGCGCAGGGCTCACCATAGGATGGTGCGGTATGCCCAACGCATCACCAGGGGCAAACTACCTGCCGTCCAGGACACCTATAGGACCAGATGTCACAGGAAGGCCAAAAAGCTCATTAAGGACAACAGCCATCCGAGCCACAGCCTGTTCAGTCCGCTACCATCCAGAAGGCAAGGTTAGTACAGGTGCATCAAAGCTGGGACAGAGAGACTGAAAAACAGCTTCTATTTCAAGGCTATCAGACTGTTAAACAGCCATCACTAGCACAGAGAGTCTGCTGCCTACATATAGACTTGAAATCATTGTCCACTTTAATAAATGGATCACTTTAATAATGCCACTTTAACAATGTTTACATATCTTGCATTACTCATCTCATATGTACAGTTGAAGTCTGAAGTTTACATACACTTATGTTGGAGTCATTAAAACTAGTTTTTCAAACACTCCACAAATTTCTTAGTTTTGGCAAGTCCGTTAGGACATCTACTATGTGCATGACACAAGTACATTTTCCAACAATTGTTTACAGACAGATTATTTCACTTATAATTCACTGTATCACAATTCCAGTGGGTCAGAAGTTTACATACACTAAGTTGACTGTGCCTTTAAACAGTTTGGAAAATTCCAGAAAATTATGTCATGACATTAGAAGCTTCTGATAGGCTAATTGACATCATTTGAGTCAATTGGAGGTGTACCTGTGGATGTATTTCAAGGCCTACCTTCAAACTCAGTGCCTCTTTACTTGACATCATGGGAAAATCAAAAGAAATCTGCCAAGACCTCTGAAAAAAATTGTAGACCTCCAAAACTCTGGTACATCATTGGTGGCAATTTCCAAAAGCCTGAAGGTACCACGTTCATCTGTACAAACAATAGCACGCAAGTATAAACACCATGGGACCACGAAGCTGTCATATCGCTCAGGAAGGAGATGCTTTCTGTCTCCTAGAGATGAACATACTTTTGTGCAAATCAATCCCAGAACAACAGCAAAGGACCATGTGGAGATGCTGGAGGAAACAGGTACAAAGGTATCTATATCCACAGTAAAACGAGTCCTATATCGACATTAGCTGAAAGACCACTCAGCAAGGAAGAAGCCTGTGCTCCAAAACCACCATAAAAAAGCCAGACTACGGTTTGCAACTGCACATGGGGACAAAGATCGTACATTTTGGACAAATGTCCTCTGGTCTGATGAAACAAAAATAGAAATGTTTGGCCATAAGGCCATCATTATATTATGAGGAAAAAGGGGCGGATTGCAAGCCAAAGAACACCATCCCAACCGTGAAGCACGGGGGTGGCAGCATCAAACATTGGGGTGCTTTGCTGCAAGAGGGACTGGTGCACTTCACAAAATAGATGGCATCATGAGTTAGGACAATTAATTGGATATATTGAAGCAACATCTCTAGACATCAGTTAAAGCTTGGTTGCTAATGGGTCTACCAAATGGACAATGACCCCAAGCATACTTCCAAAGTTGTGGCAAAATGGCTTAAGGACAACAAAGTCAAGGTATTGGAGTGGACATCACAAAACCCTGACCTCAATCCCATAGAAAATTTGTGGGCAGAACTGAAAAAGCATGTGCGAGCAAAGAGGCCTACAAACCTGACTCAGTTACACCAGCTCTGTCAGGAGGAATGGTCCAAAATTCACCCAACTTATTGTGGGAAACTTGTGGAAGGCTACCCGAAACAATTTAAAGGCAATGCTACCAAATACTAATTGAGTGTATGTAATTGAGTGTATGTAAACTTCTGACCCACTGGGAATGTGATGAATGAGATAAAAGCTGACTTAAATAATTCTCTCTACTATTGTTCTGACATTTCACATTCTTAAAATAAAGTGGGGATCCTAACTGGCCTTAAAACAGGGAATTTTTACTTGGATTAAATGTCAGGATTTGTGATAACTGAGTTTAAATATATTTGGCTAAGGTGTATGTAAACTTCGAGACTTAAATTGTACGTTTTAAGGTCACAGTATGTTTTAGTTATCTTGTTCTTATTAGTTATTAGTCCCAACCAGACAGCCCAAGCCACCTGCACGCCCGACCCCGAACAGTCTAGTCAACTCAACTCTCCCCCAACACAATTTCCTTTCCAGTTCGCACTTTAAAAAATATAATTCACAAGAGAAAGGTTTGGAAACAAAAAAACACATAGTGACAACCTACAGGATAGCAGAATCCCCAGGGCCAGGACTGAGCAGCCCAGCAGCTAGGGATTGCCTAAATAGTTATCTCTTCTGACGTGGGCATGTTTTCAATACAGACTCCTTTAGTCGTACTGTATTCCATGTAAGGCATCCAGACTTTATTAAAGTTGACCAGTATACCCTCTAATAAATCAAATCTAGTGATACATAACTTGACATTGTGGGAGGATAAACAACCTTCCAATAAATGGCAATGCATTTCTTAGCCGCTATAAATGCTTGGCTATTCAGTTTTTAATATAACAGTCTCCAGTATCAACATTTCATGGCATAAAAAGACAGGGAGAATCTGTAGACATGCTGAAATAAAATAACATACTCTCTTCCAGAATTCAGCCAGCCTTCACAAGACCATACATATGCAAAAATGTCCCATTTGTGTTTTACACCTATCAGGAATCAGGATAAGACCCAGATGCAGACAGTTCGAATCACTGATGTTTATTTACAAAACAATAGGCAGGCAAATGACAGATCATGGGCAGGCAGTGGTCAGTAATTCAGGGCAGTGTCAGAAAGGTACAGAAAGGTACAGAATGGCAGGCAGGCTTAGGGCAGGCAGAATGGTCAAAAGTGGGAAGACTAGGGGGAAAAAAACTACAGCACGGGAACACGCTGGTGGGACAAGACAAACTGGCAACAGACAAACAGAAAACGCAGGTATAAATACACAGGAGATAATGAGGACAAATGGGAGACACCTGGTGGGGGTTGAAGACAAGCACAAGTTTAGTGAAACAGATCAGGGTGATAAAACACCTCCAGCAGAGGATTGACATTTCTGAGTGCATGTAGTTCAGTTTCACTGGCATATAGTACATTCTACGGATGGCCTTAAACTGCAGTAATTTATGTCTGAGATGATATGAACATGACTGGGCCTTCAAACATATCTGTAACCACTCATCATCAATAGCTTCTTGTCCAGTGTTTGTCCAGTGTTTGCTGCACAGAGACAATAAAGTGTTGTATCTGAAAACATTCACCTCACCTCCATCACAGACTGGTCTTCCCTGGCTGCCTGACCCTGCTGAGACCCGTCACCATCTGAACCTCCTTAAATGAGGCATGACAAAGAATTACCTTGGTGTACATTTATAACTTAAATTATCCAATAATATAATCAGTGGTTGAATAATAGAAATGACCATCATTCCTAGACTGTAGCTTTAAGCTTCTGTCCTGTAGCTACTGTAGCTCTATCTATCTTCTCAAGATGGAACTTTGTATCATTCACTGGTTGTGTTAATATTCTGCAAAATTCCCCTGAGCTCTGTAGACTGGTCTTCCCTGGCTGTCTGACCCTGCTGGAACCCCTGCCACCATCTTGCTAACACATGATGAGCGTAGTGTTTTGTACTGACTGCACTAGAGGTGCGCGCGGGAGCGGGCGGTCTTTGTCCCACAGGTTCTTTGGAAATGGGCCTATTTCTGTTTGGGCAATTATTTTCCATGGAGGGCCACGTTAGAATATATTTTTGCCATCGCGGGCCAGAATCAAATTACAGTATTATACATAATGTGTATGACTCTGTTGACAGATATATCTACTGTAAACCACGTCCAGATATGAACAGAAATAAACCACATCCATGTTCTCCTTTTGGTAGGTATTTTCATTATTAAGGAAAGGGAAAAGTACACTGTGCATTCAGCACCACGGACAGAACTCCTCTTAACGGGTATGCACAACAACACAAGAAAGAGAGAGACCTCAACATTACATTTAAACTACTCAATCAGTGTGAGGAGTGAAGTCTCTGATGGGCATTGACTAGAGCAGTGAAGTCAGGTATAGTTTCTGACATCGCTATGCACAGGATTGCTGAGAGGTGTGAGTCAGGAAGAGATTATCTGTGCCTTGACTTGTTATATTTCATCACTGAAAATGTCTGTTCACATACATAGGTTACCCAAACAGTACCAACATCTTCTGAGTGTCAAGATTGTCGTACTAACTGGAAATATACTGCAGCATGATTTGGGTACCACATGTTTAATAGAGGAAACTCACTAAACCAATAAACAGCAAATGAACCGTGAAGTTCAAGCAGTGCTCACCGGCAGCAACACAGAAACAAGATCCCACAAAACACAGTGGGGAAATGGCTGCCTAAATATGATCCCCAATCAGAGACAACGATAAACAGCTGCCTCTGATTGGGAACCATACCAGGCCAACATAGAAATAAATGCACTAGATCACCCACCCTAGTCACACCCCGACCTAACCAAAATAGAGAACAAAAAGGCTATCTATGGTCAGGGCGTGACACTCGGCGTGACACCTAATCTTTGGAAAGTTGTGTTCATCAAGAGATGCATAGAACCTCGTCAGTGACATTGTTTTGAATAGTTCTCCAATCACTGCATCAGACTGAAGATCGATAAGCTCAAGTTGCAGGTCAGTGGGAGCGTTATCCACATTGAAGGTGAAAGGAGAGAAAACCAACAGCATGTCATTTTCCAACACTTAATCCTCAAAACGACGAGAAAACTCACCTTTCAAAGCACGCAGGAGCAATGTATACTTCTCCCACTGGTCATCTGATAGGGAACAGACTAGTAGCGTCAGAAGGTCACCCATTGTTGGCTTTTACTTGGCGGGTCAGGAGGCTGTACATCTGGTGTGCAAAAAGAGCTGTGACATGTATTACAAGAGAAGAACCGAAGCTACAATAGGCTATGGTGTAATAACAATGTCATGGGGTTTTCTGGTTTACCACTTTTTTATGGTGATTTTGGATAGCGAGAGAGAGGTAGAAAGAGAGAAACGTGTATTTGGAAGGGAACTCTGAACCTCTATCTGGGAACACTGACAGTACAGCATGGCGTTGATCGATAGTTTGTCCTTGCCGCGTCTCCTCTGTCTTTCTCACATCTTTCAGATTCTTCTTAACCCTTGCAATGCCCAACTGAGCCCCCTTCACCCATCCACGAAAAAATGTTTTACTCTGTAATGAAGTCTTCATATAAACACTCTAAAATGCCAATGACAGTTGAGAAAAGACGTAAATAAACAGGCTAAATCGGCCCGTGATCGCTTGGAGTCACATACCATGCATTAGGATGTGGCATTCATCAAAGTTAGAAAAGCTGTCCATATGATATGAGTCCTGACATCTTTCTCAAAGGCCCACACATGATTTAGATTTGGTCATTTTCCTGACGTCAGCACTGTCGCTGACATTAGCTAGTTTGGTCACATCAAATCCAGTTCACTTGAAAACGAGACTTGGCATCAGAACATTTCAGCATCAATAAATACGTCAATGAATGATCTCATTTAGGTTATTATTGATTGTTTTTGTATTCCACTTTCTGGTTGTAGTCAAATTATTGGACTTTGTATTGCTAATTAAGGTATGCTAAATTATTGGTCTCTATCTTTCTGGCTACTAAGGTGCAGCATGCAGGTGTCTTATTTATTTATTCATTATGTGTTTGTCCTTATCCTTGTAATCATTGATGATGCTTGAGGTGATAAAATAATTTCCCAAGTTGGGATCAATAAAACTATTCTCTACTCTACTCAAATGCATGTCAATTTATTTGGTGGTCTTTGGTCTTGCTTGAGATGGTTAGGCCTATGGAAACAATATATCATATCGATTGCTTCTCTAAACTGCAGCTTTTGTTACATCAAGGGTGAATAATTTGATAATACCAGTTTCTAAACCCAGATGCACAACATCGCGAGACTTCCGGGAACGCTTGCGAAACCGACCAGGCCAGGGTTTAGGGTTTGAGAAGTCAATGAGAGAAGTGAAAATTCTTCCTTAGTTGTTCAATTTTTCAAAATCTGAAGGCACAACCTAAATTCGAGACAATGTTGTAAGTAGTTGAAGATGTCATTACTCCAACAAAGTGACACATTTCCAATTTCATCAAAAACAACTTTATATCGAAGGAGTGCCTTTGATTGCCTGCAAATGCGCAGCTCGGCGTGAGACGACCGTTAGACCAGATGACGTGTTTCTACTCATGAGTTTAGCTAGCCAACATCGCCATGATATCACCTACAAGTGTGATCGGGGATTTCTATTGGATAAGCAGTTTTTGCCTATCTTCATACTGTACTGTCTTTGACAATACTACCACTCCCAATTTTCAAGGTGTTACTGTATAATGGTGGTCAAAAACAGGTAAAACGTGGTAAACGATTGAATATTGTATATTCCAATAGTTTTACACTCTACTAGATCCACTTCAATGTAATTTCATTCAAATGTCAGCAGTGATGATGGTGATGAATGAGGGGCTTGATATGTTTAAAATTAAATTATGCCTACCTTCATCCCCCAGCATCGATAACAATGAAACACCCTGCTGAGGCACACTGCTAATAGAGCTACACTGTAGCTTTATAGTAGGGCCCTGTGTTTTGGTTAATCATGTCACATGACCTGGATTTGAACCTTTATTACCATTTTTTTTACATCATATTTTCCCCTTTTCTTTTTATGTCAGAAGGTCCAGCACCATTGTCAGATTTTTTGTCTAATTCTCTTTTCTGGAAAGGCTTAAAACAAATGTTAAAAGGACAGTGCAGTCTAAACATCTAAAATGAGTTTGGGATGATATTTCCACACTATGAGGTCGAAATAAAACAGAAATTTAAACAAATTGTTAAAAAAAGCCTGGAATTTCAGCCTGTTCAGGTAAATTGGTGTTTTTGTCCGCGGCCTGATTGTAATTGACCAATGAGTTCATCTTTGATTTCAATATCCCCTCCTACTCGCCCTGTCAAATTATTGTCATACACAGGAGAGGTAGCTAACTAGTTATGCACAGCAAAAAGCCAGAGATATTGCAGCAAGGCAGCAATTGTTTCTTTGCACTGTCTTCCAGCAGAACAATCACTTCATCTGATTAGACATTTTGACAAGCTAGCTACACTAACCAGCCAGTGGATTTGCTAGCAGCTTCATCATCCATCTTGCTCCGTCAGGATTCTGTCTCATACATCTTGCATCCGGCAGCAATCTTTCAAATAAGCATCTATATAGTTATTCTTCTAGCTAGCTATCATTATTAAAGGCAAAAGACATAATATTGTGGTGCTGCTGCTAGGTAGCTAACGTTAGCTTAGCGACTGCAACTAGGATAGCTACCTTACATTTACATTTACATAGCTAGGGAGCCTACCTGTTGCTAGCTACATAACAAGTAATTTCAGAATTGTAAAGGTGAAATGCTCCCCTAGGCATACTTCCCCCTATGTCTGGGATTCAGCCAGCCCTTTGATCATGAGTTTTGTTAAGAGCCCCGACGCTCGGTCTGAACATTAACACGCATCACTTGCGGTACGCTCTTGGAAGCATAAGGACCTTATATTTCATATCACCGAGAAATTATAATAATAATAATAACAAATATTAAATTGATACACACCTTTATAGGGTTAGTGTTCCCACACAGCTATATCTCTATGATACAGCGCTTGTTTACAGAAAACAGACCGAAGACAGAGTTGACCACCTGTGCTAATTAGCTACCTAGCTTGCTCTTAACACTGTGTCAGCATGACTCTGGAAGTGTAGCAAAAGTGTACTTTCCTCAGACGGGAGGCACCAATAGCTGTATGGATCTGTGCAAAACCGCTACAGTAAGTTCATCTTTTTATTTGAAGGATTTTTTTTCTCGCTGACGAAAGATAAAAGGCCATGTTTCGAAAGCCATATCGCAAGCGATGATTGCTGATGTTTCTAAACATCAAAACACAGCGTCAGGATTGTGGTTCACATGAGCCAGTTGTTGTCTTGTTTTGTACACTTTGTACAAAATAATAAAATGTGGTACTTCAGGATATTTCTTAACGTAGCTCTTTATTAGCCAGCTATAACTGGCATGTTCACGTATCGCCAACCAGGATCAAACTGACCATGACCTAACCATTTGGGTGGTCTTAACCAATCATAGCACAGTATGATATGGCGGTAAAATGCATCCAATTACAATTCAGTATGTTTACACATATGAATATTACAGTTGTGGACAAAGCTGACCGCTGGAAACTGTAGGGAGAAGGCAGAATGCCGCCTAGAGTTTAAGAGCTAGGATTCAGCTCGCTAATGTTAGCTAGTGTCTAGCTAGATAGCTTAACAGGTCACTGAGCAATAGCGAGCAGTATTTTTCCCATGGTCTAGCTAGATAGCTTAACAGGTCACTGAGCAATAGCGAGCAGTATTTTTCCCATGGTCTAGCTAGATAGCTTAACAGGTCACTGAGCAATAGCGAGCAGTATTTTTCCCATGGTCTAGCTAGATAGCTTTTGTTGTCGGATAGTTTGCAGTGGCTGCTGGGGTGTTATCAAAGAGGATGTTGCTACTAAATTTGTTTGCGTCTCCCTTTTCAAGAATAAGTTTCATATTATCATCATTTGGTAAGTGGTAAGGTTTTTTTATTTTATTGCAGTTATGCACATCAATAACATAAACTAATGCTAGCCAGAGCTATAAGTGCGGCAGGTAGCCTAGTGGTTAGAGCATTGGGCCAGTAACTGAAAAATTGCTGGATTGAATCTCTGAGCTGACATGGAAAAAATCTGTCATTCTGCCCCTGAACAACGCAGTTAACCCACTGTTCCTAGGCCGTCATTGTAAATAAGATTCGTTCTTAACTAACTTGCCTAGTTAAATAAAGGTTCAATGTTTATTTTTTTTTAAATAGGACTGCACACATATGGAAAAACACATATGGAAATGTCTGCTCGACCCAAATTACAACCAACTAATGCAGCATTACTGCAAAAATGGAAAAGGAAAGTGAAAGGGAGAGAAAGTAAGAAACTTTCCTTGAAGACCATCATTGGTTGAAGAAAATTGTGATAAATAAAAGAGTATACCAGTATAATATAAGGACCAAAACATTGACAGCGGTGCCCTTATAGATTTCAAAAAAGTTGGGAAAAGATTTTTGAGGTACTGATTCCATGGCACATGGTTTATGCTGAACAGATACGCAAAAGGAGGCCAGATTCAAAATGTTGAATGTTTTAATTTAAATGATTATACAAAATTCTTGCAACTAATAGAATGTTATATATATATATGGGGGATACAATCTTTCCATCTCTGCAGATTCTGCTGAGGAGGCAGAGTCATTAGATCATTTATTTTGGTACTGTCCATATGTAGCTCGTTTTTGGTCACAGGTCCAGGAATGGCTGAAGAATTGTAACATGTACCTAGCGCTTAACGCTGCAGATAGCAATACTGGTGATTTGAAAAGCCATAGTCAATCGATCAAAAATATAATTTATTCTTTAAGCAAAACATTTTATTTTCAATCTGTAGAAACAATGAGAATAGAAAGGTTCAGAACTTGTGTGAAACAGCACAGTTGAAAAATATATGGCATATATAAATCCAATATGGATGGTGTTAAACCCGAGCAGTGTTTATGTCCCGAATCTAAACCGCCATCTATCCAACACGTCCTAAAACGCGCAAACAACTCTGGCTTATCTGCTGCTAGCGATTTCCTGATCCAACTATCGGACCGCTCGGACGCACAGGATGAATCCGTGACAGAGAGCGGGACGATACGACATGGGCTATAGCTCCACTTCCCCGCAGGTCCTTTAAGCAGCGCGTGCTGATCGGCCTGTGGGACGGTTCAGTTTGGTGCATGTCGGCCCACGCGAGAAAGCGTCGAGAGCGAAGTTGCGCCGCCCGCCCCGGAGGTTAGCAGATAAAAGCCCTCAAAGTGATTGGAAGTGATGGTGAAAAGGATTTAGCCCAGGCATTAAGAGAGAGAGAGAAGGGTTTGTGAGTACATAAGAGGGAGAGAAGGGTAAGTGAGTACATAAGAGAGAGAGAGAAGGGGAGAGAGAGAGGGACAGGGAGTAGACGAGAGAGAGATTTTCCACCAAGCTTTTTTTTTCTGCCCTTGAGCATCCCGGGTAAACCCGAGCTTGTAAAGTGGGAGGAGAAGAAACGGGCACCAGCCCTTCCTCAAAGTCAATATTTTCACTTTTGATCCTCCTTCAAACTGGAAATCACGCTCTTTTTCCCCAACCGCCCGTTTCCAGATCTAGGATACCGTTCTACTCTGTGCAGCCTTCCGCGGTGTAGTAAAAAAGTTACCCGCTGGAGAAGACCAACAAGGAGACCAGACCAGATAACAGGAGTGGAGTACAGTAGCCTACACCTCGACAGGAGCCCGATAGTGTAGATGGAGCCGTGCAAGGCTCACGGCAGAGAGGCGGTCGTATAAAGGGACAGAGAAGCTCTCCCGGATCAGATGAATGTTCTAAGTAAGTCGCAAATCCGACACGTGTCAAAATGTTTGATTTAAAAAAAATAAACGAGATTACGAAACCTAGTCTAAAACGCACCGCTCACTTCGAGTGATGCAGACTATTCAATTGCCACTCACTATTCTAAATAGTATTAGGCATATACTCAACAATCAATAAAACAGTTGTCACTTCATATTATGTTTAGAAATAATATTATTTATTAGGCTACCAAATTAAATGCAGCCTGAATGGTTGCTACTTTTGATTCGCCCTGCTGAAGCTAGCAGAAGCACTAGTCAGACACACCCCTATACCGTATTTGAAGAACAGCTTTGGCGACTTTCAAACTAAACGCTGAATTTAGCTTTACCTAATTTTCGTGGAAAAAAAAATATCTGTGGACAGATAGCCAAACTGTGAACGGGGTTAATCCAATTAAAACGCATTTTGCTCACTCTGGTCATCTAGCATTTGGAAAGGCGATGCAGAATCAAACTCTCGCGCATAGGCGGCAGAGTGTCCCTGGTTCGAGCCCAGGTTGGGGCGAGGAGAGGGACGGAAGCTATACTGTTACATTTACGCAGGTGCGCAATCAGGACAGCAGAGTGACGGTGTGTGTAATAATTTACTAAGTGCTATGTCAGATACAATGCATGGCGATGCAGGTGAAGTTAGGATGCCTCATATTTTATAGAACTGATGCACAAAGTGGTGGAGTGACTTTTTCACTTTCCTTTAACCCACCTTCCAAGACGCAATGCATATGCTACATCATATCATACATCAATCAGGACAGCAGAGTGACGGTGTGTGTAATACTTTATGCTATGTCAGATATATATGCTACATCATAAGTTAAGTTTTAGCTCATACGTCTTTCCTTCTTTCATTGAAAGTCCACACCACCCACACATCCCACCCACCCACACATCCCACCCACCCACACCACCCAAACCCCACCCACACCACCCACCCATTCCCACACATTCCCACCCACACCACCCACACAATCCCCCCCACACCACCCACACCAACCCCCATCCCACCCGCACCCCCCCCCCCCCCCCATCCCACCCACACCACCCACACATTCCCACCGTTCCTTCTTTCATTGAAAGTCCACGCCCAAACCACACCACCCACACATTCCCACCTTTCCTTCTTTCATTGAAAGTCCACGCCCAAACCACACCACCCACACATTCCCACCGTTCCTTCTTTCATTCAAAGTCCACGCCCAAACCACACCACCCACACATTCCCACCTTTCCTTCTTTCATTGAAAGTCCACGCCCAAACCACACCACCCACAAATTCCCACCTTTCCTTCTTTCATTGAAAGTCCACGCCAAAACCACACCACCCACACATTCCCACCTTTCCTTCTTTCATTGAAAGTCCACACCCGAACTACACCACCCACACATTCCCACCTTTCCTTCTTTCATTGAAAGTCCACACCCAAACTACACCACCCACACATTCCCACCTTTTGTAAATTGGCACCAAGCCCTGCATATGACTTAAAAACTTGTGCATAATTCTGGAAATAAGATCTCTGAAATATGTCACCTACACGATCACAATGACATACTGTTTGCTTACAATATCCTCTCTGTCAGCCTACATGGTTTGGTCCAATTTCTGGGAAGTTCAGTCATAGGCCTTACTCTCCCAATACAACTTAGGTTATGTAGCCTAAATGTCCAATATTGGAAAATAAAACAAGTGAAACATGTGATGAACAAGATAAACTATGCTATGTAGTCTCTCTCTCCCTCTATCAGTCTAATATCTTAATAATTTCCCTCTTCTTTACAGGACAATCACTGAGGCAAGGCTCCGGGCCGCTGCATCACGACCCGATGGCTGTATCTAAAGACGTAGTCCACTCTCCCTTTATCATCCCTAGCGGGCAGCTCTCACCTCTCCCAGGCGAAAAGGACCTCTGAAGTATGGATTTGTTCTGCTGATTCTCCAACCGCCACCACCGCCAACGCAGCACTGGCGCCACTATGGTTGAAGTAGATGTGAAGTTTCTCTGACTTTCGACGCCCCCTGCTCTATTATTGTCACTTTTCCATATCCGACATCGAAACAAGTTAGTGTCATTTCCTAAAGGAGCTGTGATTATTTGCCCACGTTTGTTGAACGGCTGTAAATTTGACTTAGCCAACTCGAGCACTTTTGTTTCTCTTGCATTTTGTATTTTTTCCATCATCCCCAAAACGTCCCCTTAAGCTCAGCTGAGCGTGCAGATGCATATTGGTGACAACGAAGTTACTTACTGTGTCCGTATGATCCTCAGTCGAGTTCCATGCTCTTCGCCTCAACTCTGACTACTGTGGCCCCCCTCGCCCTTTTCCGCCAGACCCCACTCGTCCTCGGACCACTCTCGTGCCATGCTCCGCCAGGCCGTGTTGCTCCTCCTGCACTGCTTTTCCCCCTTGGCGCTGGGCCAGTACGACCTGTGCAAGTCCCTGGTGAGCACGGACGATGGCGCAGTGTGGGAGCAGTATGCATGCCAGCCCAAGGCCCAGTCCATGAAGGACTACATGCGGGTGAAGGTGGACCCGCCGGGCATCACCTGCGGCAACCCGCCCGAGAGATTCTGCACTCTGGTAAGTTGGAAAGGCGGAGTGGGTGGTTTATTGTAATGCACTGCAATTGATGTTGGAAGTTGCTGCAGTGAGGGCGATGAATTAAATAATGAGTTGAATTGACAGGTCTGAACTATAGTCCAGGGAACATCCAGGCAAAGGGTAACCTATCGCAATGCCTATTTGCAATCAACACTATTTCAGTGTGACTTTGGGAAAGCCTCATTTGTTTGCGGACTTAAATAACACAGTAAGAGGCGATATGCAGAGTTTTTGCTCAATAAAGGAAATGTGAGAACAACAGAAGCAGAGTTGGATCAAAAAAAACATACCAGGCTACTGGGCTTAGTCAGGTCAGAACCTCCTGATGCAATGTGAATTTGAGCAGGCTTGAGCGGTCCTTGGCCAAGTTTGGCGGGCTCCAAAAGCCATGACATCAGTGAAATGACTTGGCCATGGGCTCGAGCTCACTGAGAGAGGTGCGGAGGTGTTGTTTACATTCACATTGTGTTGGCAGACTGTCAACCGGCTTGATTGCGTTTTCGGGAGGACTTCAAATTTCGCCTGCTAAACAGCATCAAGACAAGAGAGAGGGTGGAGGACCTTTCGTTTCAAGGGCACTCGCAGGGCGAGAGTGGAGAACTGCGGGAAAATACTAGGCATTAGAATGCAAGGCTCAATGTTATAGTTCCCGCTTTAATAGGTTGTTGAGTGGAATTAAACTCTAGAAGTAGGAAGTTTGGATAGTTTGAAACTTTTTAGAATAGGCTACCTCTGTGGGCCTGTTTTAGCTACAGCATACTGCTTACTTTTAATTGTCACAACTTGGACACAATCTGAGTGTCTACTTAATGTGTTTGGCGCAAGATCCCTATCACTTGGCTGGACAATCCTTGTAACAGCTACCCAGTCAATGAGTCGTGAGGTAATCAGATGAGGAAGGACTTACAACCAAGGACAGAGATACAGAAGTGATTTATTCATTATCCACTGATGTCTCAGAACCACACTTTCACATACACACACTGTGTATTGTACACTCTTAGAAAAGGTGCTAAGTAGTACCGTATAGGGTTCTTTGTGTTGTCCCTATAGGGGAACCCTTTTTGGTGCTGGGTAGAACCTTTTGCAGAGGGTTCTAGGCTTTTTCAAAGAACCGTCTGTATATGGTTCTACCTAGAACCCTCTATGAAGGGGTCTGCTTAGAATCCTCTATGGTTCTACCAAGAACCATTTTATCATCTAAAGGTTTTCCCTAGAACCGTCTACGAAGGGATCTACCGAGAACCCTTTTGGAACCCTTTCTTCCTAAGAGTGTATGGCTACCTTAATCCTGCATTTTACAAACATATCTACACACACACACACACTCCTCATTGAGACTAATAACAGGACTCAAGGATCATTTGATAACGTGAAGCAGAGTGGATATGCTCCTTCCTCGGCTACCTAATGGTTAATGATTTGTTTAATGTAGAAGTAGCAGAAACTGCTGAGGCCTGAGAAAGCCCTCTCCAGTGACTGCTCCTCAGAAGGAGAGCGAGAGAGATGCTGAGGCGTCATGTGAGAGAGAAAGAGAGAGATGCTGAGGCGTCATGTGAGAGAGAAAGAGAGAGATGCTGAGGCATCCTGTGTGAGAGAGAGAGAGATGCTGAGGCGTCCTGTGCGAGAGAGAGAGAGAGATGCTGAGGCGCCCTGTGTGAGAGAGAGAGAGAGATGCTGAGGCGTCCTGTGTGTGAGAGAGAGAGAGAGAGATGCCTCAGCATCCTGTGTGAGAGAGATGCTGAGGCGTCCTGTGAGAGAGAGAGAGAGAGAGAGATGCTGAGGCGTCCTGTGTGAAAGAGAGAAAGAGAAATGCTGGGGCGTCCTGTGTGAAAGAGAGAGAGTGAGAGATGCTGAGGCGTCCTGTGTGAAAGAGAGAGAGTGAGAGATGCTGAGGCGTCCTGTGTGAAAGAAAGAGATGCTGAGGCATCCTGTGTGAAAGAGAGAGAGAGAGAGAAATGCTGGGGCCTCCTGTGTGAAAGAGAGAGAGAGAAATGCTGGGGCCTCCTGTGTGAAAGAGAGAGAGAGATGCTGAGGCGTCCTGTGTGAGAGAGAGAGAGATGCTGAGGCGTCCTGTGTGAAAGAGAGATGCTGAGGCATCTTGTGTGAGAGAGAGAGAGAGAGAGAGAGAGAGAGAGAGAGAGATGCTGAGGCGTCCTGTGTCAAAGAGAGAGAGAGATGCTGGGGCAGCCTGTGTGAGAGAGAGAGAGATGCTGAGGCGTCCTGTGAGAGAGAGAGAGAGAGAGAGAGATGCTGAGGTGTCCTGTGTGAGAGAGAGAGAGATATGCTGAGGCATCCTGTGTGGGAGAGAGAGAAATATGCTGAGGTGTCCTGTGTGAGAGAGAGATGCTGAGGCATCTTGTGTGTGAGAGAGAGAGAGAGAGAGATGCTGAGGTGTCCTGTGTGGGAGAGAGAGAAATATGCTGAGGTGTCCTGTGTGAGAGAGAGATGCTGAGGCATCTTGTGTGAGAGAGAGAGAGAGAGAGAGAGAGATGCTGAGGTGTCCTGTGTGGGAGAGAGAGAAATATGCTGAGGTGTCCTGTGTGAGAGAGAGATGCTGAGGCATCTTGTGTGAGAGAGAGAGAGAGAGAGAGATGCTGAGGCGTCCTGTGTCAAAGAGAGAGAGAGATGCTGGGGCAGCCTGTGTGAGAGAGAGAGAGATGCTGAGGCGTCCTGTGAGAGAGAGAGAGAGAGAGAGATGCTGAGGTGTCCTGTGTGAGAGAGAGAGAGATATGCTGAGGCATCCTGTGAGAGAGAGATAGAGATGCTGAGGCGTCCTGTGTGAAAGAGAGAAAGAGAAATGCTGGGGCGTCCTGTGTGAAAGAGAGAGAGAGAGAAATGCTGGGGCCTCCTGTGTGAAAGAGAGAGAGAGATGCTGAGGCGTCCTGTGTGAGAGAGAGAGAGATGCTGAGGCGCCCTGTGTGAGAGAGAGAGATGCTGAGGCGTCCTGTGTGTGTGAGAGAGAGAGATGCTGAGGCGTCCTGTGTGTGTGAGAGAGAGAGATGCTGAGGCATCCTGTGTGAGAGAGAGATGCTGAGGCGTCCTGTGTGGGAGAGAGAGAAATATGCTGAGGTGTCCTGTGTGAGAGAGAGATGCTGAGGTGTCCTGTGTGAGAGAGAGATGCTGAGGCGTCCTGTGTGAGAGAGAGAGAGAGATGCTGAGGCGTCCTGTGTGAAAGAGAGAGAGAGAGAGATGCTGGGGCATCCTGTGAGAGAGAGAGATGCTGAGGGCATCCTGTGAGAGAGAGAGAGATGCTGAGGTGTCATGAGAGAGAGAGAGAGAGAGAGAGAGAGAGAGAGAGAGAGAGATATGCTGAGGCATCCTGTGAGAGAGAGAGATGCTGAGGTGTCCTGTGTGAAAGAGAGAGAGAGTGAGAGATGCTGAGGCGTCCTGTGTGAAAGAGAGAGATGCTGAGGCGTCCTGTGTGAAAAGAGAGAGAGAGAAATGCTGGGGCCTCCTGTGTGAAAGAGAGAGAGATGCTGAGGCGTCCTGTGTGAAAGAGAGAGAGAGAAATGCTGGGGCATCCTGTGTGAAAGAGAGAGAGAGAAATGCTGGGGCCTCCTGTGTGAAAGAGAGAGAGATGCTGAGGCGTCCTGTGTGAAAGAGAGAGAGAGAAATGCTGGGGCCTCCTGTATTGACGTTTGCCCTCTAATGGCATGGCCCGAACCTGCAGCTAGAAACTTTCACAATTATGTTTCTGAGCGATGAAATATTGATGTTCTCCTTAATGGGCTTCTTCCTTACAAGGAGCTCCGGACGCTAGCCGCCATTCCGTTCCAGATCCCAGTCTTAGGCTCTCTCTATCCTCCTGGAATGTTCCATAGGGGAGGGGTTGTGGGTGGTACCTGGGACAGCAGATTAGTCTTAGTCATCAGTTTTTATACCAGCTGGGATCAATAGGCTTGAGTAGAGCAGACTGGTCCCTTCCTCTTAGATAATGATGCACTGATATTACATTTTTGGCCGATACCGATATCCAATAGTTTCCTTGCCAAAAAGAACTATACCGATAACCAATATTTAACAGGCTGACCACACTGCTTGCGTCGCATGCGCGAGCTTTGAAAAATGTGTTTTTCAAAAAATGTTTTTCAATTATTGCACCCACACTGCTCGCGCGCGCCAAAGAGCGTCTGCGCTGCCACAGGCTAAAATAGAAATCAGTTATATTTCTGACGCAGATTGCGCTGCAAGTCCTGCCTCTCCCATCTCCTCATCGGTTAATAGAAGCAGTTACCCACGTGCCATCTCCTCATTGGTTATATCCACGTGGGTGACTGAAAGACGAACGAGGTCGGTGGCATTAATGCACCTAATTTATGAAAGTTGCCAATTGCAATATAAAGTCAAGAGAAGAAAAAGCCTGGAAGGAGGAGAGATGACTAGAAATGATTCAGGATGAGAGATGACTAGAAATGATTCAGGATGAGAGATGACTAGAAATGATTCAGGATGAGAGATGACTAGAAATGATTCAGGATGAGAGATGACTAGAAATGATTCAGGATGAGAGATGACTAGAAATGATTCAGTTGACCGTTTTATGTGTGGATTAATTGGCAGAGTAGAGGACCTTGTGCATTTCAGGTAAAATAACAACTCAATGTTTATATTCCAGGGCAAATTAGCTAGCAACAGCAAGCTAGCTAAATAGGACAAATTAGCTAGCAAGTGCAAGCTAACTAGCTAAATTGCCATAAATGTTTAATGCTTTTCGACCTGTCCCCGAATTAATATAATTGGTTCTGAGTTTGTTTTTATATTTTAACCTGCGTGTCGTTATCGCGTTTGGTGTGGGGGGACAAAATACATTTATGCACGATGGCGCGCGCGAAGCCGGTTTGGGTTCCGTGTAAGGCACTGCATCTCAGTGCAAGAGGTATCACTATAGTCCCTGGTTCGAATCCAGGCTGTATCACATCCGGTCGTGATTGGGAGTCCCATAAGGTGGCGCACAATTGGCCCAGCGTTGTCCAGGTTTGGCCGGGGTAGGCCTTCATTGCAAATAAGAATTTGTTCTTAACTGACTTGCCTAGTTAAATAAAGGTTACACACACACACACACACACACACACACACACACACACTGACCAAAAAGTTATTTTGTTGGCATTTATGTATGTCCCCATTACAAGTCAAACATAATCAAAGCCTATTTCTTTCACTTACTTGCTGTGCTGTTTCGTTGTTCATTTGTTCAGTCGTTTCATTCTCAACCAGGATTTCCATGGAACGCCGTTTGGGTCTTTGTATGTCAAAAAAGATACACGTCAAGTAATACTTTTTGACATGTCAAAGAAGCTTGTTGACCAATCAGGACCTGAATATGAATGCGGCACGTCACATAATAATTGAACGTGTTCATAAATGTTTTACATAGTTATTACACATTGATTACACTCGTATTTCATATGTCACAACGATTTATCCATACGTATGTTATGATGCTGGTAAAGTTGTCTCCTGCATGTACAGTGCTGGTCATAAAGAACATAGCAAAATGACAATCTGATTCAGTAGCTGTAATTACCCTAGCTAACTATATAGCTCGGTGTCATCATCTAAAATAACCCTAATTTATAAGACCGTTCTTATTTGATTAATGGTGGTCGGACCCATCTATGTGAAGCTAGCCACAATAAGGATTAGCCACAATAGTGGACTTTGTGGTTAGCCTTCAAAATAAAAGTATGTCATTGACAGTGATGCAAATGAATACAAATAGTAGAATTATGCCATAATTGAATAGATCATGCTAAACGAGATTGTAATGTTATATAAAATCAACAAAAGACAATCATTTGTTAATTTGACACAAATCTGTTGAAATCACACTGGATGTATTATACTTTAGAGTTGCATTGGGGGCATACTTATTTCACTGTACAGCCTTACCTATTGATTGTGGATCAATGACATGGGGTATCAGTCTACTCAGTGACACCCAGAGAACATTAGCATCGTAGCTCTTATTGCGGGACTCTGAAACAACTGTTAACCCATATGCATTGAACACCATTCCAGAGGAAAAACAATACTGTGTGGATGTTTTGGAGTCTGATAACTCTGAGGAGGATGTTGGGAAAATATGTATATTTGGTAATGAGTAGACCGTTACCCCATTTCAGTGATCCCCAATCCTTAGGTAAAACTGTACAGTGCAATATGAATGTCAACACACACAATAGGCTGACTGGGGAGGGGATTTCACAGTCAAAGTCCCGCGATAAAAGCTACAACGCTAATATTTGCGTAAACTCTTCATAGTTGTGTCCTGTGGGTGTCACCGAGTAGACAGACACCCCATTTCATTGCTTCACATTACAACCTTATTTAACATGATCTAGTCTAAATATGGCATGATTCCACCAATTGTAACCCTCTGCATCAATTTCAAAGAGGTACTTTTATTTTGAAGGCAAACCGTAAATTCCACTATTGTGCCTAATCGTTAATGTGGCTAGCTTCACAACACATAACCCTGTCAGGTCTCACTAGCCAGATGAAGCTAGCTGGCTGCTTTGGGCAACAGGGTTAAGTAGCTGGCTAGCTATTTATTTTCATTGAACTGAAGCTCAATTTCAATAGGCGAACAACAAGTGGCTACCAAGCTAATACGCACAAGGATTCCTAAATCATTAATAAGAATAGTTTAAATGACTGCAGTTTCAACTGGACATTGTTTTCAGCCTGGTTGTATTGGCGCTATCTAAGTACCAAGCTAAAGCTAGCTAGCTACCCCAGTTGCGGTCGAAGAAATAATGCTTTATTACCAACGCGGCATTGTAAACACATTGTTCGTGTTTGTGTCACGCCCTGGTCTTAGTATTTTGTGTTTTCTTTCTTTATTTGGTCAGGCCAGGGTGTTTATTTTGTGGTGTGTTTATGTATGGGGGTTTTTCGTAGGTTTTGGGATTGTGGCTTAGTGGGGTGTTCTAGCAAAGTCTATGGTTGCCTGAGGCGGTTCTCAATCAGAGGCAGGTGATTCTCGTTGTCTCTGATTGGGAACCATATTTAGGCAGCCATATTCTTTGAGTGTTTCGTGGGTGATTATTCCTGTCTTTGTGTTAGTTGTCACCAGATAGGCTGTATAGGTTTTCAAGTTCCGTTTGTTGTTTTGTATTGTTCGTGTTCATCTTCATTAAAGATGTATATTATTAGCCACGCTGCATTTTGGTCCGACTCTCTTTCGACGGAAGAAAACCGTAACAGTTTGCTTGTTTTCAGACTTTTTTGTACAGCTTTGACAGTGCTACTGATAGTGGTGGCGCTTGGTTTGCACGTGCAAATTCAGAACACACAACATTGTCAAACTGTGTTATTTGACGTATCAAATTAAAAGCTTATTTAATTCGTAAAATAATGGTATTTGACTTGTATCTTTTTTGACACGCAAAGACCCAAACGGCGTTCCATAGTATGTCATGAAGATAATAGCAGTGACGCTATTACTGTGTACTCCGGTAGGGCAACATCTGAACAGTAGCGCACTTGGTAACGTTAGTGTGTACTGGTGCTCGATCAGTTGAGAATGCCAACATCACCCACGACAGGGAACGGTTGATTGTCAAGGACAATGAATTCCATTATCTTGGCGTTAATAGATTTCGCCTTTGAGTTGCCTCGCTGAAATGTTGTTTATCTTTCAATTGACTGCTCGACTTGTTGACTGCTCGATCCACACAGCAGAAATTGTAGGCTAGGTTAGGGATGCTGTGTTGCACGTGTAGCGGAAAATTTTACGTGGGGTCATTATATAGGTATGCACGTCAGCTTTCACATCGGTGTTAAACTAGACATCAGGCCGATACCGATGTTGGCATTTTCAGCTAGTATCGGACGATTCTGATATATTCACCAATATATTGTGCATCCCTACTCTTAGATCATCCAAGGCTGTGTGTCGCCACCATTCTGCATACTTCATTCCTTCACTGATGTGTGCACTCGTTAGCTCCACCAAAATCCTTTATTTAGAAAAGTTAAAAGGTGATTGAAGTTTCAACCATCTTGTTGTTCATCGGAATAAGTAACAAACAGAGAAAGTGTGTGTGTGCATGTATGTTTGTGTGTATGGATGCATACAGTACATGCATGTGTGTGTGTGTGATGGCAGTTCAGTATCAGTGTACAGTATGGATTGGTAGCCATGGTGCTGAAATGGTTTGAGCCCCAAAGAGAGAGAGCAGCACTTGGAAGACACCGACATGGTGCTTAAGTATATGAATGGACATATGGACAGTAGTCAGATCCCAATACTGTTTTCTATTACGTTATGCAATAGTGGGACAGATGTAACTTAAAGACCTACA
Source organism: Oncorhynchus kisutch (assembly GCF_002021735.2). Classification (NCBI taxonomy): domain Eukaryota; kingdom Metazoa; phylum Chordata; class Actinopteri; order Salmoniformes; family Salmonidae; genus Oncorhynchus; species Oncorhynchus kisutch. Next base: position 3,573,144 of record NC_034202.2, read on the forward strand.
CTACAGTAAATACACACATGTATGTGTGGGTGTTTTATGCATGTGTGTGTTCTGTGTTTTATGTATGTGCGTGCGCTTTTTCACCAATGTATGTCCCCACTGTACCTTAATTATTATTCACATGAATACACTGTTTCCCCAAAACGAAGGCCGTGAATGCGGATGCTAGTTTGGTGTTGAGGCACAGATTTCCCTGCCTTCATTTAGCCCTGTTCCTCCTCTCCTCTGGGATACACTGTTATATTCATCTCCTGTTCATGGGGAGTGAAGCTAGCTATAGGTAGTGTCCTCTGCCAACTGGGGCAGTATGGTAACTCCTTTAAACATGGCGGCCCTCTTTCTTTTGAGGACGATTCTACTGTACTGTAGCGAGCTCTCTATACATGGTAGTTGTACTGTTTTGGTCATGTGTAACCCCTGGGGATGGTGTGTGTGTGTTGCAGGCAGGGAGGGAGGGAGAGAGAGATAATGATGAGGGAGAGGTGGAGAAGATCACATCTTAGCTAAGCAGAAAGATGAAATCAGACCAGCACTGTCCTCGTACATACACACACACACACACACACACACACACACACACACACACACACACACACACACACACACACACACACACACACACACACACACACACAAACACAGACAACAAGCCTGTGTTAGTGTACAGTACGTCTTTCATGTGGCTTGGTTTGAACCAAAACCTTCAATCAAGTCCCTTAGGTAAAGTACCCCCATGAAAATTGATTCCTCGCCGTGTATGTGTACGAGTGTGTGTAGTGACAGATGAGGGATGAACAGAGTGTGTATGTACAGTATGTTCATGTGTGAAAGAAGGGAAAAAACCCTTCCTCTTCCACAACAGATTTTGCCTGTTTTAGAAGGTAGAAATCAGCCAGCTCTAAAAATAGACGAGAGAGAGAGAGAGAGAGAGGGAGAGGGAGAGAAGCTTAAGCGGAAGAGGAGCATGCTTGAAAGGAGAGGAAGATGGCAGCTGGTAGTGTGGTGGAGTAGAGAATAGCAGAGAGGAAGAGGTGAAGCTAGAGGTTTCACTCTTGCCAAAATTGGTCCAAAATATGCCCAATGCGTTTCTATGGACCTAAGCTTGTCGCCTGCCTTCCTGCCTTTGGGACAACAACTCCCATTGTTATGGCGGAGACATGAGCGTCTCGTCATTATATACAGATCTATGAGAACAGTCAGTAGATCACTGCTGTCCCAATCTGGGCCCAGGGCCATGCCACCTCCCCCTGCTAAAGCCAGGCTAACCCTGCCGTTGCCCTTTCCCTGGCTACCTCTGCCCAGGGTAACATACAGGGCCACCCAAACCCAGCAGACCTTGTGTTAGGTCTGTGTTCTCCTATCCTGATTATCCAGAGTGGTTGACTGGGTACCGCAAGGGTCTTGGGCAAGACCCAGGCGGTTGATATTGGAGACCGAGGTGGGAAGACCCGGTTCACCGGCAACCCCCGATCCCCTTCGGACACGGCCAGCCATGCGTCCGTGCCTAACAGGGAAAGGGGGGATGGAGCCGGTCGGGCGAAACCCAGGCAACGTGAAATGCGGGGAACTGAGCTCGGGCGAGGGCCGACGCCACCCTCCCGGCCCAGGACACCACACCGAGGGAAGGGAGAAGCCTACCCGGCCTTCAAAGAGTTATAAATACTCGCGCTGTTTATCCACGCTTCGTTGGTCTGTTTCGCTTGACGGCCCTCCGATCTGTTTTTGTTAGATGGCCATCCAACCTGCAACCTTTTTTTTACTGTTATATCTGTGTTCCCTTTCTTGTAATGTCACTTATTGCCCACTTTACTATCATCCTGGGCTTATAGATCGAGATCTGCTGTGGATATGGGTACGGCGTGAGATTTACACCCTCTCCCCCAGATTTTTAAGGGCCATCACCGGACGCCGCCGTAACCGCAACTCTTTCCAGGGCTTGGGCCCTTCTTTCGGGGCGAACCCATTCCAGCCCTGTCCTTCACAAAGAGAACTCTCCCCCGGGATTCCCGCCAGCTTCTCTGGGAAAGGGTCGCGTTACCGCACCTGCCGACTCACAGCGTCCGTCTCTGCCACTCCGGATTCGGGGATCTGAACCTGACTCTCTTTCGAGGCCATCGCCCCTCCCTTCCGAACGGCGTTCGCCCAGAGAGCATACATCTCTTAGGACCGACTGACCCATGTTCAACTGCTGTTCACATGGAACCCTTCCCCACTTCTGCCTTCAAAGTTCTCGTTTGAATATTTATCCATTTTCAGGGCTAGTTGATTTAGCAGGTGAGTTGTTACACACTCCTTAGCGGATTCCGACTTCCATGGCCACCATCCTGCTGTCTATATCAACCAACACCTATTCTGGGGTCTGATGAGTGTCAGTATCAGGCGCCTTTACCCGGCGTTCGGTTCATCCCACCACACCAGTTCTGCTTACCAAATGTGGCACACTAGGCAACTCGCATTCTACGCCTGGCTCCAAGCCAGCAAGCCAGGCTTCTTACCCATTTAAAGTTTGTAGAACTAAGAACAGATATAGCCTTGGTTCACCCCAGACTTGACTGCCCTTGACCAGCACAAAACATCTTGTGGTGTTCTGCATTAGCATCCAATAGCCCCTGCGATATGCAACTTTCAGGAAAGTCAGGAACCAATATACTCAGTTAGGAAAGCTAAGGCTAGCTTTTTCAAACAAAAATTTGCATCCTGTAGCACTAATTCCAAATAGTTCTGGGACACTGTAAAGTCCATGGGGAATAAGAGCACCTCCTTCCAGCTGTCCACTGCACTGAGGATAGGAAACACTGTCACCACAGATAAATCTACGATAATCGATCATTTCAAAAAGCATTTTTCTACAGCTAGCCATGCTTTCCACCTGGCTACCCCTACCTCGGCCAACAGCTCAGCACCCCCTGCAGCAACTTGCCCTAGCCCCCCCTCCCCCCCCGCTTCTCCTTCCCCCAAATCCAGACAGCTGATGTCCTGAAGGAGCTGCAAAATCTGGATCCCTACAAATCAGCAGGGCTAGACAATCTGAACCCTCTCTTTCTAAAATGATCTGCCGAAATTGTTGCTACCTCTATTACTAGCCTGTTCAACCTCTTTCTTGTCGTCTGAGATCCCCAAATATTGGAAAGCTGCCGCTCTTCAAAGACACTCTAGACCCAAACTGTTATAGACCTATATTCATCGTGTCCTGCCTTTCTAAAATCTTCAAAAGCCAATTTAACAAACAGATCACTGACCATTTCGAATCCCATAACTTGTCCACTATGCAATCTGGTTTCCGAGCTGGTCATGGGTGCACCTCAGCCACGCTCAAGGTCCTAAACGATATCATAACTGCCATCGATAAAAGACAGTACTGTGCAGCCATCTTCATTGTCCTGGCCAAGGCTTTCAACTCTGTCAATCACTGCATTCTTATCGGCAGCCTCAATGGCCTTGGCTTCTCAAATGACTGCTTCGCCTCGTTTACCAACTACTTGTCTGATAAGAGTTCAGTGTGTCAAATCGGAGGGCCTGTTGTCCGGACCTCTAGAAATCTCTATGGGGGTGCCACAGAGTTAAATTCTTGGACTGACTCTCTTCTCTGTATATATCAATGATGTCGCTCTTGCTGCTGGTGTCATGCAACAAACCTTCCGTGGCCTCCAACTGCTTTTAAATGCTAGTAAAACTAAATGCATGCTCTTCAACCGATTGCTGCCTGCACCTGCCTGCCCGACTAGCATCACTGCTCTGGACGGTTCTGACTTAGAATATGTGGACAACTACAAATACCTAGGTGTCTGATTAGACTGTAAACTCTCCTTCCAGACTAATTTTAAGCATCTCCAATCCACAATTAAATCTAGAATCAGCTTCCTATTTCGCAACAAAGCCTCCTTCACTCATGCTGCCAAACATACCCTTGTATGTTTGGCAGCATACAAGGGTATGTATCCTACCGATCCTTGACTTTGGCGATGTCATTTACAAAATAGCCTCCAACACTCTACTCAGCAAATTGGAAGCAGTCTATCACAGTGCCATCTGTTTTGTCACCAAAGCCCCATACACTACCCACCACTGCGACCTGTGGTTGTCTTGCCCTCACCACATATTCGTCGCCAAACTCACTGGCTCCAGGTCATCTACAAGTCTTTGCTAGGTAAAGCGCTGCCTTATCTCAGCTCACTGGTCACTATAGGAACACCCACCCATAGCACACGCTCCAGCAGGTATATTTCACTGGTCATCCCCAAAGCCAACACTTCCTTTGGCTGCCTTTCCTTCCAGTTCTCTGCTGCCAATGACTGGAACGAATTGCAAAATCACTGAAGCTGGGCTCTTATATCCCTCTCTCTAACTTTAAGCATCAGCTGTCAGAGCAGTTTACCGATCACTGTACCTGTACACAGCCCATCTGTAAGTAGCACACCCAACTACCTCATCCCCATATTGTTATTTATCCTAGTATCTCTACTTGCACATCATCATCTGCACATCTATCTCTCCAGTGTTAATGCTAAATTGAAATGATTTCGCCTCTGTGGCCTATTTATTGCCTTACCTCCCTACTCTTCTACATTTGCACACACTGTACATAGATTTTTCTATTGTGTTATTGATTGTACATTTGTTTGTGTGTAACTCTGTGTAGTTTTTTTTGTCGCACTGCTTTGCTTTATCTTGGCCAGGTCGCAGTTGTAAATAAGAACTTGTCTCAAATGGCCTACCTGGCTAAATAAAGGTGAAATACAAAAAAGTTTGAGAATCATTTTGGCCCCAAGACCTCTAATCATTCGCTTTACCAGATAAAACTGTGAGCGCCAGTTATCCTGAGGGAGGCTTCGGAGGGAACTAGCTACCAGATGGTTCGATTAGTCTTTTACCCCTATACCCAGGTCGGACGACCGATTTGCACTTCAGGACTGCTACGGACTTCCAACAGAGTGTCCTCTGGCTTCGCCCTGCCCAGGCATAGTTCACCATATCTCGGGTGCTATCGCACGCGCTCACGCTCCACCTCCCCGACAGAGCGGGCTAGACGAGCCGGTGGTGCTGAGGGATCCCACCTCAGCTGGCGTGCACCGTTCCTCACTTTCATTGCGCCACGGGGTGTGTTTGGAGAAAACCCTTGGACTTGCATGCGTGTTGGACTCCACAGCATAACCTACCCACAGGTGCGCCATGCGGCCTTGCCTAACGGGGAAAGGGGGTTGAGATGGCCCCTGGGTGGCCAAGAACCCTGCGCCGAGGGAAGGGAGAGGCGGGGGGCGTGAGCCCCCTACCCTACCCAGCCCACAGTTTTGTTTTTGGAGCACATTAATGGTCACCAATGGAAACCTTGTTACGACTTTTACTTCCTCTTGACCGACCTCGGCGGGGCCGATCCAAGGACCTCACTAAACCATCCAATCGGTAGTAGCGACGGGCGGTGTGTACAAAGGGCAGGGACTTAATCATCGCGAAGTGACCAACTATTCACCAAGCTCTTGATCAGATGTTAGTCTTGGTCTGGAAAAAAAGACCAAGGGTCTGCATAGATACGTTTTTAGATCATGGCAGATAAAGATGGAGCTGAACTGGGAACATAGAACAACTAGCTTTTAACAAAGTTGCAAAAACTACACAGAAAGAAAAGATTGAGGAACTTTGTCAGGTGCGCCATGACAGGGGGGTAGGAGTTCAACATAAGCAACAAAGGAATGATTCAATCAACAACAACAAATGAATAGTCCTAAAATTGCCAACCAATTGGGCACAAAGTGGTTGAATAAAAGTTGTTTCAGCTAAATTTGTCAACATATTGTGACGTGGAATCTATGTGGAAAACACATTGGATTTGCAAAAAGGGTGAAATTTCAACCACAGGATTATGTCATCATAAACAAATATTGTATAACATATGTTGAATTTTTACCTTTGAAACAAGTCAGATTTTCAACATTATTTCCACTATCAGAAAAAAACAATAGTCAGGGCAGCACCGCCTACTGATGAGTTAATCTAGAGCTATCCCTTTGGTCTCACATCCAGGATTTTAACCAAGCCCTAGCATTGATATTCGTCACTGACTGCTACCAATGTGCTCTCATGAGAATGATTATTGAGAGATCTCCACCTAATTACTAAATAGATTCATTGTGGCTATCAAAGTCATTCCAAAGGTTAGGTTTAACACAGGAAATGAAATGTCAACTAAAATATAAACGCAACATGTAAAGTGTTGGTTCAATGTTTCATGAGCTGAAACAAAAGATCCCCAAAATTTTCCAAAAAGCCTTTTTCTATCAAAGTTTGTGCACAAATTTGTTTATATCTCTGTCAATGGGCAGTTCTCCTTTGCCAAGATAATCCATCCAATCCATCCACCTGACAGTTGTGGTATATCAAGAAGCTGAATAAACAGCATGATCATTACACAGGTGCAGCTTGTGCTGGGGACAATAAAAGGCCCCTCTAAAATGCATGCAATTGGCATGCTGATTGCAAGGAATGTCCAACAGAGCTGTTGCCAGATAATTGAATGTTCATTTCTCTAACATAAGCTTCCTATGTAATTTTTACCTTTCTATACCTCACCTTGCGAGGGTTATGGCACTCAGCCATCTAAAATGTTTCCAGAGTTGGAGAACACGTTGGGAGAATTCTTAGATCATTCCTCCTTTCAGAATCCTTCCAGATCCTTGAAATAACTTGTCTGCGCTTCAATTCAAACCACAGGTTTTCAATGGGTTTCAGTGCTGCAGACTGAGAAGGCCATTGCAAAATGTTGATTTTGTGGCCAATTAACCATTTCTTTATGGATGTGTGTGTTTGGGGGGTTTGGGGTTATTGTCTTGCAGGAAGATCCACTTGCGGCTAAGTTTGAACCTCCTAGCAGAGGCAACCTGGTTTTCCTGGTACGGTGTAGGCCATGATGCTGTTAACCTTAACAAGAGTCCCAGGACCACTGGCCCATAACATCAAAGGTCCACCACCATATTTTACAGTAGATATGGGGCTCTTTTCTACTCATGCGTACTCATTTCGATGCCAAACCCACCACTGGTGTGAGTGGCCAAAGAGCGATTTGATTTGGTTAGATTATATGAAAAAAATAGAGCACTTTGGTGTCGAAATGAGAATGTATAAGCAGAAAAGATACCTACTGTAAAATATGGTGGTGGATATTTTCATAGTTTATAATTCTATTTATTTTAGGTGCAATGTTTCATGTGTGTGTGTGTGTGTGTGTGTGTGTGTGTGTGTGTGTGTGTGTGTGTGTGTGTGTGTGTGTGTACATATGATGTACATGCATGCTGAGACTGTTTAGATACACATGGTTTGTTGGTGGAATGATATCAATAAAGCCTTAGGCGGTTCAAATTCGGACTAGGGAGGATCTGTTACTGGGCTCAGACAGTCTGAGGTGAAGAACTCACACCACCTCTAAGCCTCCCAATGATACCACTTCACCTCTCTGCCTCTTGGATCCTTGGATGGAGTACAATATTGGGAACATAGCTGAGGGTTCGTAAGTTAAGATTTCCGGTCTTTAGCCATGGGATACTTATAGCAAAAAGATAGCAGGATATCCTGTGTCCCTTGAAATATGTCCCCAAACCTGATAAAGTTAGTTGAGTATTATTTTATTAGTACTTAGGCTGCGTTTCATAAATGTAGGCTAGTGTTACATTTTCCTACAGCTATGGTAGCCATAGGCTCAATCTCCCCCTAGTTTTTGAGTGTCCCTCAAACAGAGCAACTAGTGGTAAGGAGAGATAAGTAACCCTGGGGATTGGGACATCACTGTCTCATTTGCACACAGCAGAAGCTGCCAAAGGATAGCCTACTACACAATGCAGACCTGGCTGCTGATAATCTTGGCACACTGTCCTGTGGTGGAGCAGCAGCCAGATGACCCAACCCTCATCACCCCTCTCCTCTCTCGTCACCTCTCTTCTCTTCCAGTACTGGGATTTGTCTCATCTTTTGGCCTGCTTTTCACAGCTGCATGCATGTGCACGTACAGCACCAGGCAAAAGTTTGGAGACCTCCTCATTCAAGGATTTTTCTTTATTTTTACTATTTTCTACATTGTAGAATAATAGTGAAGACATCAAAACTATGAAATAACACATATGGAATCATGTAGTAACCACAAAAAGTGTTAAACAAATAAATGACCCAACACACCTCCATGCTGAACAAATCAAAATATATATTTTAGATTCTTCAAAGTAGCCACCCTTTGCCTTGATGACAGCTTTGCACACTCTTGGCATTCTCTCAACCAGCTTCACCTGGAATGTTTTTCCAACAGTCTTGAAAGAGTTTCAAATAGCCCTTAATCAGCATGGAGGTGTGTTGGGTCATTGTCCTGTTGAAAACAAATGATAGTCCCACTAAGCGCAAACCATATCACTGCAGAATGCTGTGGTAGCCATGCTGGTTAAGTGTGCCTTGAATTAAAAAAAATTATCACAGACAGTGTCACCAGCAAAGCACCCCCACATCATCACACCTCCTCCTTCATGCTTCACGGTGGGAACCACACATGCGGAGATCTTTCGTTCAACTACTCTGCGTCTCACAAAGACATGGCGGTTGGAACCAAAAAAAGACAACATTTCCACCTAATGTCCATTGCTCGTGTTTCTTGGCCCAAGCAAGTCTCTTCTTATTATTGGTGTCCTTTAGTAGTGGTTTCTTTGCACTAATTCGACTATGAAGGCCTGACTCACGCAGTCTCCTTTGAACACTTGATGCTGAGATGTGTCTGTTACTTGAACTCTGTGAAGCCATTATTTGGGCTGGATTTTTCTGAGGCTGGTAACTATAATGAATTTATCCTCTGCAGTAGAGGTAACTCTGGGTCTTCCTTTCCTGTGGCGGTCCTCATGAGAGCCAGTTTCGGCGTATGGCTTGATGTTTCTTTAAACTTCTTGAAAGTTTCCGGATTGACTGACCTTCATGTCTTAAAGTAATGATGGACTGTCATTTCTCTTTGCTTATTTGAGCTGTTCTTGCCATAATATGGACTTGGTCTTTTACCCAATAGGGCCATCTTCTGTATACCATCCCTAACTCATCACAACGCATTACGCATTAAGAAGGAAAGAAACGCATTAAGAAGGCATTAAGAAGGAAAGAAATTCCGCAAATTAACCTATAACAAGGCACACCTGTTAATTGAAATGCATTCCAGGGGACTACTTCATGAAGCTGGTTGAGAAAGTGCCAAAGTGTGTGCAAAGCTGTCAAGGCAAAGGGTGGCTACTTTGAGGAAACCAAAATGTAATATTTGCTAAATATATTTTGTAATTTTTTAACACTTTTTTGGTTACTACATGATTCCATATGTGCTATTTCATAGTTTGATGTCTTCACTATTATTCTACAATGTAGAAAATAGTAAAATATAAAGAACAACCCTTGAATGAGTAGGTGTGTCCAAACTTTTGACTGGTACTATATAGACGAATGCATGTACAGATGCATACATGCAGATTCATGCATTCATATGCACACACACACACACACACACACACACACACACACACACACACACACACACACACACACACACACACACACACACACACACACACACACACACACGCACACACGCACACACCACCCACTCCTCTGTCACTGGGACTCCTCAGGGAAACTGAGCCTGTAATTAAACGTGGCAAAAGGGTTAGCAAAATAACGCAGACACACACTCTCTGTCTCACACATCAGCACACACACACATGCAATACTCACACCGATACCCGCATGTACACACACACACACACGCACGCATGCACACACACACACACACACACACTTCATCACTCACTGGCAGCAAGTTACACCAATAACAGACACACACATGTTTCTGTACAGGACAATCACATTTCCCAACAGGGTAAGGGAGACAGAGAGTCCTCTAGTGACCTAAACTCACATCTCTGAACAAAACAACATAATGCAAGAAAGCAATATCCCCATGTCTGTCCCACTGTGTGTGTTTTATTTTATGGGAGGCTCATTTCATTTGATGATTGTTCTAAACATTGTGTTCTTCGGCTGTCATGGTCTTTATTCCCCTTGCTGGCAATACCTGGAAAGTACTATAACGAGAGAGAGCGAGAGAGAGAGTTACAAAAATAGCTACAGAACATCCCTCTTGTTGGTGTAGGTCATTTGAATATGATTGAGTCCTATTACTTTTTAGATAAACAGCCAAATTGCATTGATATTGTGAGTGATTATTTTTTTATTGAATATATTCATGTTTGGTACGTAGTTCTCCAGTGTTGGGATGTCTCTAACTTGTTATAATGTTTCCTCTCTCCTCAAGATGGACGTGCTCACCTACACTGAGTAGGTAAACATTAGTAACATCTACTCTTTCCATGACATAGACTGACCAGGTGAATCCAGGTGAAGGCTATAATCCCTTATTGATGTCACATGTTAAATTCACTTCAATCAGTGTAGATGAAGGGGAGGATATAGGTTAAAGAAGGATTTTTAAGCCTTGAGACATGGATTTTGTATGTATACCATTCAGAGGGTGAAGGGGCAAGGCAAAAGATGTCAGTGCCTTTGAACAGGGTATGGTACTATGTGCCAGTCGCACCAGTTTGAGTGTGTCAAGAACTGCACTGCTGCTGGCTTTTTCACACTCAACAATTTCCTGTGTGTATCAAGAACACTTATGAAAATAAAGGAGAGCCGCACACAAAAAATATTTATGTCCAACGTTTCGACAGACAAGCTGTCTTCATCAGGGTATAATGACAAACACTGCGGGATGACTCATTTATATAGTGTCAAAATACACACAGATGTCTAATCATGGCCGGGTGTGGCCTGATATCATTGGTTAATTGGCATATTAAAAGAGCATGCAAAAAAACACAACATATCAAGAATGTTCCACCATCCTGGAAACAGCTGTGGGAAGCATTAGAGTCAACATGGGCTAGCATCCCTATGGAACGCTTTCAACACCTTGTAGAGTCAACATGGGCTAGCATCCCTATGGAACGCTCTCAACACCTTGTAGAGTCAACATGGGCTAGCATCCCTATGGAATGCTTTCAACACCTTGTAGAGTCAACATGGGCCAGCATCCCTGTGGAACGCTTTCAACACCTTGTAGAGTCAACATGGGCCAGCATCCCTATGGAACGCTTTCAACACCTTGTAGAGTCAACATGGACCAGCATCCCTGTGGAACGCTTTCAACACCTTGTAGAGTCAACATGGGCCAGCATCCCTGTGGAACGCTTTCAACACCTTGTAGAGTCAACATGGGCCAGCATCCCTGTGGAACGCTTTCAACACCTTGTAGAGTCAACATGGGCCAGCATCCCTGTGGAACGCTTTCAACACCTTGTAGAGTCAACATGGGCCAGCATCCCTGTGGAACGCTTTCGACACCTTGTAGAGTCCATGCCCCAAAGAATTGAGGCTGTTCTAAAGGCTAAAGGTGGTGCAACTCAATATTAAGGTGTTCCTAATGTTTTGTACACTCAGTGTATAAATTCTCCAAATGACATATCAAAATGTCTCAGCGTATCATACTTAGGTTTTTAGTCTTTTTAGGCCATGATGACTGAGTGTTGGTATCCAAATCTAGGTCCCTCAGGTGTAGGGATCGAGGGCTCATGCATGCTTCTGTTCCAATTGGGACGTGTCACATCGAATCATAAAACACTGTATGCCTTTTGGACCATGGTTATTGAGTGTTCCGAGTAAGACATATGTACCTAAGGAATGAGCAAGCTTCTGTTCTGATTGGGACTTGTCCCGCCTAAAACAAGAACCCACTTATCACCATGGCCCGCTGCGTGTAGACACGGCGACAGAGTTCCATCGCGCTGGTCGTCACAGTGACAGGATCCCAGTGAGGATAATTGCTGGAGGGACTTAGCGGTGCCGGCCACCTGCCGTAGCAGTTGGCCAGGATCTCTCTGTGTGTGTGCATGTGTGTGTACACACTGCTGGCAGAAGGTAGCTATGTGGGCCAGAGAAGAGGAGAGAGTAGCAGGATAAGGAGAGAGGGGGTAAGGAAAGAGGGCACGAGAGGGGGAGGGTTTAAACAAATACACTCACAACCCTCCCATACAAAATGAAATACATCCCGTCCCTGATTATCTGAGAGACAGAGAGGACAGACAATCAGGTCATGTGCAGCTTTCAGTGAATCATTTAGCGCATCACAGCTCAGTCCCTCATACTCAACACACGCACCAGATCCAGATGTACAGTGGCGTCTGACATTTTTGTCACCCTTGATAAAGATGAGCAAAAAAATATATAAATAAAATAAATAAAATAAATAGTATAAATACTGCGCTGTATTGTATGCTCATATTTTGGTGGGAAATTATATTATTTTATACTAATGCAATTGCTCAGAGAAAGCGATTTTGTTTAATTAGTTAATTCATTATTTTTTTTCTCAAAGATTGGGGTCCAAATTATTGACACCCCTGTTTTCAATACCTTTCAATACCTCACCTTGCATGTTAGCCTTTTCCAAAAATATTTTATGATATTGGAGAACACATTTGGAGGGATCTAAAGCTTTGTTCACACTGCAGGCCTTAATGCTCAAATCAGTTTTGTTTTTCAAATCTGTTTTGGACTGCTGACTGTCCAAACAGCAAGTGACCAGATTTATTGTGTTCAGACAGCATTCATTTGATGACATGACTACGCTAGTTGCCATAGTAACAACGGGTGTGAGTGGTGTAGGTTGATTGGTTCTTGTGTTTCCCATCACTCAGAAGCTAAGGTGACAACAATATACCTGCCATGGACATTTCCCAGTTACTTTGAATGTTCAAAATCATAGTGTTAGAACACTTTTAAAGCCTCAAAGGATATGACGATCCAACTATCGAAACATCAGTCAACTAGCTAGCTGTTTAGCTTACTAGATCACTCACTAATTTATTTGTGAACAATTTGCAAGATGGTTAGCTACCACATGTCCTTGTCAAACTGTCAACACTAGCAATGCCAAATAACAGACTAAAAACCACTTGAGGAAAAATACATCAGATTTGACCGTTCAGACACAAGTAGCATCTTTCCAGATCCTTGACATCCTTGACAAAATCAACATCTTGCAATGGCCATCTTTCGCCGGGAACACTATTGAATAGCTGTGGTTGAATTGAAGTGGGCCGTCCATAAGCACAGATCATTGATCTCAAGGATCTGGAAAAATGCTGTATGGAGGAATGGTCTAAGATCCCTCCCAATGTGTTCTTGTACAACATAAAACATTTTAGAAAAATGTTCTGTGCCGTTCAGTGGCTAACGTGTTATGTAATCAGATGACTTTTATGAGTAAGCGAGTAAAGAAGTGCTTCCTTTTTTCAAATTGCGTAATATTATCACAGATATTTTGGCAAACGACTTGTACTTTCACAATCACATTTCTACTGAGCACGTGTTTCCATAATCCAATTTGTAGTTGGCTTAATGATGTTGATGGCTGTCGATGGTAACATCCCATGCATCACATTTTCATACTGGGGCATAAACAAAATACAAAAATACAATACAAAATATAACATGTGTAAATACCTGTTGTTAAATAGGAAACAGCACGTTAGTTGTGCAGGGCTTAATGATGTCGATGGCTGTCGATGGTAAAATCTGTAGCATGAAAACAACTGTGTTAGCAGTGAGCTTATGTGGCCATTACATCGGTGCATGCTAGCTAACACACTTATATACAGAAATCGTATACCAAAGCACATCCCAGAAAGCCCCTCATTCCCTAACAGGTACCATATACCCACACATGTATAAATCAGGAATGTACAGCAAACTTGTACACATTGTAAAACAGTATTCAGTATTCAGAATGTGACCTACCCCTTGCATCACATTTTCATACTGGGGAGACCTGACGTTCGCGATCTCGCCCTATCTGCAAGCGGGGCCAATAACAACACGCCTTATTGTCATCGGAATTGAACCAACCAATAAGATTGCTTGAACATTAAATACACCTTTCTTTAGAGGCAAGTGGAAACATAATCAACCCTGTTACAATAGCACAGCACAGGAAAACAGAGCTACATATGAAAGGAGAAAATAGTTATCAAGCTTGACAGTCAAACAAGCAGTGCAATCTTTTTTTTTCTTTCATAAAGGTAACGCAAAGTAACATAACTAGTATTATAAACTGGGTGGTTCGAGCCCTGAATGCTGTTTGGCTGACAGCTGTGATATATCAGACCGTATACCACGGGTATGACAACATTTTATTTTTACTGCTCTAATTACGTTGGTAACCAGTTTATAATAGCAATAAGGCACCTCGGGGGTTTGTAGTATATGGCCAATATACCACAGCTAAGGGCTGTGTCAAGGCACTTAAACAGGTGACATCAATAAGGAATCGTATCTTTCACCTGGTCAGTCTATGTCATGGAAAGTGCAGGTGCCCATAATGCTTAGTACACTTAGGTATGTACTTGTTCAACAATATCTCTTTCTCTGAGTAATTGTATTAGTATCAAATAATATAATTTTCTAAATGTTTTGGGCAAGCAATATAGCTCAGTAGGTGTATTTATTTTATACAGTCTTTTTAGCTAACCTTTATCAAGGGTGCCAAGTGACCTCACTGTACATGCAAAACACCCAATCCAGAAACACTATAATATATTTGCGTCATTCTTTATACAGACCTTCCGTCACTCTGTCCTACGTATTGCTATACATTACCGGTATGTCAATCAAATTCAATCACATGTATTTATAAATATACAGAAACCCAGCCTAAAACCCCAAACAGCAAGCAATGCAGATGTAGAAGCATAGTGGCTAAGAAAAACTCCCCATAAAGGCAGGAACCTCGGTAGAAACCTAGAGGTCCTCTTCTGGCTGTGCCAGGTGAAGATTAGAAGAGTACATGGCAATTAAGACCAGATTGTTCTTCAAGATGTTCAAACATTTATAGATGACCAGCAGGGTCAAATAATAATCTGTGTTTGTAGAGGGTGCAACAGGTCAGTACCTCAGAGTAAATGTCAGTTGGCTTTTCATAGCCGAGCATTCAGAGGTTGAGACAGCAGGTGTGGTAGAGAGAGAGTCGAAAACAGCAGGTCTGGGAAAAGGTAGCACATCCAGTGAACAGGTCAGGGTTGCATAGCCACAGGCAGAACAGTTGAAACTGGAGAAGGATCACGACCAGGTGGACTGGGGACAGGCCAGGTAGTCCTGAGGCATGGTCCTAGGGCTCAGGTCCTCCAGGAGGGGAGAGAGAATTAGTGGGAGCATACTTAAATTCACACCAGATAAGACAGGAGAATTACACCAGATATAACAGACTGACCCTAGCCCCCCGGCACATTGACTATTGAAGCATAGATACTGGAGGCTGAGACGGGGGGGTCGGGGGGACACTGTGGCCCTGTCCGAAAATACCCCCAGACGGGCCATCCGGACAGGGCAAACCAGGCAGGATATAACCCCACTCACTTTGCCAAAGCACAGCCCCCACACCAATAGAGGGATATCAACAGACCACCAACTTACTACCCTAATACAATGCTAAGTATCGCCTATGAAGATCTCCACCGCACGAGCCCGAGGGGGTGCAAAACGGGACAGGAAGATCACGTCAGTGACACAACCCACTCAAGTGACGCAACCCTCCTAGGGACGGCATGGAAGAGCACTAGTAAGCCAGTGACCCAGCCCCGTAATAGGGTCAGAGGCAGAGCATCCCAGTGGAGAGAGGGGAGCCAGGCAGAGACAGCAAGGGCGGTTTGTCGCTCCAGTGCCTTGCCGTTCACATTCACACCCCTGGGACAGACTACACTCAATCATAGGACCTACTGAAGAGTTGGATAGCCAGACCATTCCATAAACGTTTGAGCTCTATAGGAGAAAGTCCTGCCTCCAGCTGTTTTCTTAGGAATTCTAGAGACAATAAGGAGGCCTGTGTCTTGTGACCATAGTGGACGTGTAGACCAAATTGGAGAGATAGGTAGGAGCAAGCCCATGTAATGCTTTGTAGGTTAGCAGTAAAACCTTAAAATCAGCCCTTGCCTTAACAGGAAGCCAGTGTAGAGAGGCTAGCACTGGAGTAATATGATCAGTTCTAGTCAGGATTCTAGCAACTGTGTTAAGCTTCTAAGTTTATTTAGTGCTTTATCCGGCTAGCTGGAGAGTAGAGGATTGCGGTAGTTTAATCTAGAAGTGTCAAAAGCATGGATTTGTTTTTCGGCATAATTTTTGGCAAAAAGTTTAGGATTTTTGCAATGTTATGAAGATGGAAAAAAGTTGTCCTTAAAATATTCTTGATATGTTCGTCAAAAGATATATCGGGGTCGAGAGTAACCTATATGTTCTTGTGCATCTGGGACAGTGTCTGTACAGTCTAACGGTGGTCGTTTCCTCATGGCATGTCACTAATCCTCGTTGTGTCTGAAGCAGGAGTGAAGGTTGGACAAATATTTGTACCTTTTTTTTGGCCCAGGACCAGAACCAAAAATTCACAGGTTTTCCACAAATCCTGGTTGGAGGATTCCGAATGACCTGCTTATTCCCTGCTGATTCTAGGAATCTTCCAACTGGGATTCCTGGAAATTCTGGAAATGTAGTAATAGTTACGGAGAGGAAACAAGCATGCCACCTCTCCCCAGTGAGAGTGGGAGGTTCTCATCTAATGTTGTTGTTCGGAGAGAAGACCCAGTCGTTTCAATATTAAGTCATAGCCGCCCACACTGCAATATCTTCTATAGCAGGGCTGTTCAATTCCGAGCTTCAAAATCTGTAGTACTGCTGGCGTTTCATTCTTCTCCTCTTAACAGGGATTGATGCCTTGAACACAGCGGGGTAGTGTGCAGTAGGGCACACCGAAGCTAAATATTTTTCAACCTCTGTTTCAAAACATTATATCTCTACTGAACACAGCCTCGAGTGGAATCTTTGACCGGTCAGTAACCAGGTTTCCATCCTATCTTTTATGCCCGTAAAGGTCTGATGGAAGCAGAACATTTGTTGGTAAACTTTCCAAATATCGACAAAACTAAATACTCTAGATAAGGTGGTATCTTTTTGTTTCTGTAATTTTTTTTTTTGAAATGTCGCTTTTATGCGCAAATATTGATATACAGTGCATTCAGAAAGTATTCATACCCCTTCACTAATTGCACATTTTGTTTTTAGACTCAATTCAAAATGGATTAAAACGTTGTTTTAACCCATTTACACACAATAATAATGACAAAGTGAAAACATGTTTTTAAGACATTTTTGCAAATGTATTAAAAATGAAATACAGAAATATCTCATTTACATAAGTATTCCCCCCCTAGTCAATACTTTGTTGAAACACCTTTGGCTGTGATTACAGCTGTAAGTCTTTCTGGGTAAATCTCTTAAGAGATTTCCACACCTGGATTATGCAACAATTACCCATTATTCTTTTCAAAATTCCTCAAGCTTTGTCAAATTGATTGTTGATCATTGCTAGACAACTATTTTCAGGTCTTGCCTGTGACTCTGCCACTCAGGGGCACCCACATCTACTGTGTTTTAGGTTATTTTCTTGGTGAAAGGTGAATTCATCTCCCAGTGTCTGGTGGAAAGCAGACTGAACCATGTTTTCCTCTAGGACTTTGGCTGTGCTTAGCACTATTCTATTTTTTTTTTATCCTGAAAAACTCCCCAGTCTACCAATAAGTGCCCTTCTTTGCGAGGCATTGGAAAGCCTGGTCTTTGTGTTGAATATGTGTTTGAAATTCACTGCTCAACTGAAGGACCTTACAGATAATTGCATGTGTGGAGTACAGAGACAAGGTAGTCATTCAAAAATCATGTTAAACACTTTTATTGCACACATAGTGAGTCCATGCAACTTATCATGTGACCTGTTAATCAGATTTTTACTCCTGAATTTATTTAGGCCATAACACAAGGGTTGAATACTTATTGACTTAATACATTTCAGATTTTCATTTTTATTCTTTTGTAAAAGAAAATTTAAGAAACATAATTCCACTTTGACATTATGGGGTATTGTGGGTAGGCCAGTGGCACAATATCTCAATTTGATCTATTCTAAATTCAGGCCGTAACACAATTTTTTTTGTAAAAAGTCCACGGGTGTGAATACGTTCTGAAGGCACTGTAATAACCATCATATCGATGTAAACTTGGAGTTGTTGGAGAGTTTCCAGTCATCTGATGATTCTCAGTATCGATACTGTTCTCTTTGAAGTAGAATGAATAATCGATATATGTTTAAATATTAGACATGTGTAAGCAGAATGAAGGCTGAGCCCATGTGAGTGTACAAAGCTGGATCAACATCGAGTCAACTATTAGATATGTAAAAAACAGAATCGTAAGCAGAATCTGTGTGGATGAGGCAAGGTAGACCAACAAGACGTGACTGGTCTTGTGAAGGTTACTGGACATCGGTTAATCAAACATAGACAACATCGGCCTGCACTTTTGGACAGGAACATTATATAATCTGTGATAGGCACCAGTAGGAGTGTGCATGTCACGCCACAAATAGAATCTATGCCCCAATGTCTGAGTCAATAAGAGAATGGAAACTAAGTAAGACACCAAGATTCATAAAGTGGAGTGACAATGTAAGGGTGTAAGGGTAAGACTGTATAAAAGCCAAATACTAAGAATGAAGAGTCAGTTGTTCCATGGAATTGCCCGGCTCTGTTACTTTGTAATAAAGTCTAATTGAATTTACACAAGTTTTGGTATCTGTGAAATATTTAGATTCCATAATTCCACAACAGAGTCATGTGATGACATGTTGTATGGTTCTCCCACTACGACTCGGGAAAGCATGCAGTTTATTAGGCTACAGATGAAATAAGATGAACTTCACAGGGTGGTGAAAGTGTAAGGTGAGAAGCCTGATGCTCCTTTCCAATAAATATCGAGGGTTTTATTCTGGTGACATGATGATCGATGATGCTTGCCTGCCGTATTTACAACTTAAAATAATTTTGCTCTTATGTCCATAATAATCTAAACTGTATCTGTAAACTGTTAGCTAGAGCACACGTGCCAAAACCAGAGTGGGCACAAAACTATCAGTAGAGTTGAATTTGTATTTGTATTTTTTTTATCTGTACATGGGAATTTAAACGCAAAATAATTTTTATGTGCGCTATGTCGTCACGCACAGACTTTTATCCTGAGGTTAGGATCTTGAGTACCCCACTCGAGCAGGCGGCAGGTAGCCTGGCGGGTAGGAGCGTTGGGCCAGTAACCAAAAGCTTGCTGGATCGAAGCCCTGAGCCAACAAGGTAAACATCGGTCATTCTGGCAGTAAGCAAGGCAGTTAAGAAGAGGAGTTAGGTTAAATGCACAAGACACATTTCAGTTGAATGCATTCAGTTGTACAACTAACTAGGTATCCCCCTTTCCTTTCTTCTGAGAAGTTTCTCTTACCCTCGCACCACTAGATTTTGCATATGCTTGTTTTTTTCTCTTAGCTCAGTGTCATCATAAATCAGATGATTTATAAACTCAGCCTGCACAGAACTGTAAACTTTATTTTGTTATTAGTGTGGGTTTGACTGACTGGTTAGTTTTTTGTACAGGCACAGTTCACCAACTTATAGATTTACTTTTCACTTTTTAAAATTTAATATTAAATGTTTTGGTTTAAGTTTTAGGATGAATGCCAGGAGCATGAAAGTAGGTACAGGAATTTCTTCTTTTGCATCATATAGTCCAGGATTTTGCATTTTTTGTGATATTTGTGGACGAAAATGCTTGATTTTCCTGCGTAAGTTCTGACATTTTGCATGCAATATGTTGGTTAAGAGGGGTTCAGGGTAACAGGACCATGTGACTGTCTGCCAGTAGGTGATTTTGTCAAATCTCTTGTGAAAATTAGCTGACGAGGGAAAAGGATTGTTGACGTGAGGCTCGATTGAACCATATTATGCAGTAAAGTGCAGTGATTGGTTGAAATTGCAAGCCCTCTATGTACTGCGTTGATGATAATATTGTGATGAAATAGTTGTGATTGGTCGATTTTGCTAAAGAAAATTGTGATTGCAGAATCCTGGAGGGACTGATGATAGACTATATTCCATTTCACCTAAGACTTGAGAATCATTTAGTGCATCCATTCACTGTCTGTCCACTGACTCGTTTGTGTTCTTTTGACTCTGCAGGAGAACCCGTACCTGTGCAGTGACGAGTGTGACGCCTCCAACCCGGACCTGGCCCACCCTCCTCAGCTGATGCAGGACCGTGAGCACACCGGCCGCATCACCTACTGGCAGACAGTCACATGGGCCCGTTATCCAGAACCCCTCTTGGCCAACATCTCCCTAGCCTGGAACAAGAGCCTGGAGCTGACGGACGACATCGCCATTACCTTTGAGTACGGCCGCCCCACCTTAATGGTTCTGGACAAGTCCATGGACCACGGCCGCACCTGGCAGCCCTTCCAGTTCTACGCTGACGATTGTCTCGAGTCCTTTAACATGGCACCAAAGCGTGTCCCCGACCTATCGCCTGCAAATATTACCCTTGTCATCTGCACCGAGCAGTTCTCACGCTGGGTGGGATCGAAGAACGATAAGAACGTAAAGTTCGAGGTTCGGGAGCGTTTCGCAGTGTTCGCCGGGCCGAGGTTGCTCAACATGGACAGCTTGTACACCCGTATGGAGAGTATGAAGGGCCTGAGGGAATTCTTTACCTTCACTAACCTCAGGCTGAGGCTGCTCAGACCGGCCCTGGGGGGAACCTACATGCAGAGGGACAACCTGCTCAAGTACTTTTACGCCATCTCCAACATCGAGGTGCCCGCAAGGTAAGATTGATCCAGTGATCCTCTTACTAAAAACAAAAAAAAAGATTGAGTTACTGTTAAATGCGATAGAGAACAGCGTCATGTCTTGTCCATTTTCTGATGCTAATGTTCTGCTACGTTCTACTACGGTTTGCTCTCTACTGAGCAGGACCAAGGTGTTTTATAGAGAGAAGTGTTGGCTGCTGGGTAAATGAGTTTACTTCAAGGTTCATACACTGAAAATAGGTCAAACACCTGAAACGCTACTCTTATTGTTAGTTTAGAAAGCTATAATTAAATCACTCTTACATTCATACACACTTTCACACTCCCCAACATACATAACCACACTAATCATAGGTCCTTTACACTGATCCTCTGTTACTCCTCTGTTACTCCCTGTGCATGAATCCTAGTACTGTCGCTGTCATTGGTCTACCTAGGCGTGATGATGAACGACGCTAACACATGGCCTCGGTGGTCTTAACATAAACCTGTGTCCACATCTACTGTGGCGCCGTGGGGCCGGGCAGGAACTGGGAACCTCTTACACAGCAACTTTGTGACAGGGAGAGATGGCTTTCGCTGTTGCACCGCCTGCTTAGCATCAACAAGCCATTTCTCCCTCCTCTCAAAATGATTATTCCAATCAAAATGGCAGTGTGACATTTGAATGGTATTTAACAGCCACATTGGAATGGAGGGAGGAGGGGAGGAGAAGAGAAGGGGGGTGGAGGTGTGTAGTGGTAAAAGTGAGAAACATGTGAGTGAGGGATTGTGTTGAAGAAGTGTTGGTTGACAGAGGTGATGAGAGAAGAAGAGGAGTAGAGGTGTTTGAGGTCTTGAGTGGATGCTGACACAGCACTCCAGCCCCCCAGGTAGCTCTGCCACCCCCCGGCCTGTGGTTAGAAGCAGGAGCAGGCCTGGAGGTATTGATCATGCTTAGCATGGAGACGCAGATGGAAAAGCTGAGCGAGCGATAGAAAGAAAGGTGTAAAGAGGGGAGGGATATGCAATTTCACATGGTTGGGCTTGGAGTTTTTCCTGACCACAAATAGCCTAGATGTAGAGCCTAGAGTATCCTGTTTACTTTCTGGTCACTTGGTCAGGAATAACTCCTGACCCTATCTCCCAAACCCAACAACCCTGACCAAGCCACTTTGCCCAATACTTAACTTACCAATGTTGCGCAATTTCCCCTAATCAAATACAATACCTCTATCAGTTGTTTTGTGATTTCTCGCTAGAGCAATAGCTACTGAACAACCGCAGTGACTAAGTTGCTTTGCATAAAAGCGTCTGCTAGTTAAATGTCCATATAATATTCTAATTTCCTTACCTACAGAACATACCTCATCTCTCAGTCTCTCCCTTTACATCCGGATCGAGCAAAGAAGCTATAACACAATACTGACTATGCTGCTGCATCCGGTAATAAGGGGACCCAAATAGCCCCCATAGAAATGACTGACGCCTGATGTCTTCCTCCATCCCCACCCACATCCCCAGTAACATAGTCACTGATCAATGCTGTTATTCTGGGATTGAATGGAGGGAGGGAAGGAGTGAGGGAATATTGGGTGATGGGGGTTGGTCGGTCAATGGGCCGGTGGGGGGGTCTCCGGGCACTACTGTATAATCGGAGGTGTCTGATGATTACCGTTGGATATTGATTTCCGAAGGCCAGGCGATTAGTCAATGTTCCCTCGGGACAATAGGGCCATCTCATCTGGCACGGAACATATTTGGATTTCCAAACTGCTCGGGAGAACATTTTAATAATGAATATTGAATATTTACCCCCGTTGCAGATGCACCGCTGGGACCGCTCGCGCTGAAATTGGTTTTATATTATAAAAGAAGACCAAATGGCGTGCTTCCTAGTCCAGGTCGCCGCAGTAATGACATAGGGTGGTGATATCGACAGTGGGGAGAGGTAGAGAGTCCTTTCCTGAAGGGCTCGTGTGGCCCCTGCACTCCCCACTCCTGGCCCCTTAAGCAGCAGCTCAGTGTCTGAACACTAAACAGTGAAAGGTAATAATCAGTAATTTAACTCAATGAGGTGAGTATGGGTAATCCTAACACGATAGGCCATTAAGTGCCGATGCAGGAGAGGAGGAGAGATTGTGTGTGTGTGTGTGTGTGGGGGGGGGGGTTGTTAGATCTGTGTATGTGCCGGATGTTTGGAATCATTTAGCAACCTGGATGGGAGACAAGGTTGTTGGAGACTTATTATAGGTCTATATTCCCCAAGAGATTAAATCATTTCTATACTACTCAGGTACTGTACATACACCTTCCTTGCTCATACTGTATTGATCAGGCCCTATAAAAACGGTGCTATCTCACTGTATAACCGGAACTCTGACTCTCTCTCTCCCCTCTTCATCTCCCCATCTGTCACTGGCTATCCAGAGCTATGGAGTGGGGAGGGGGGGGGGGGGGGGGGGGGGGGGGGGGGGGGGGGGGGGCGCTGCTACCAACCACCATTCTAAACCATTCTAGAATGTATAATGTATTTGGATTAGGACTGTGCACAGACGTGGATTGGGCCTTTCTAATGGAATAGGCAGCAGGTCGTTGAGTGAGTCTGTATAATGGAATCGATGTTCCGGCTTAGAGCCATACAGGAAGAATAGAAAGAGCCACCTAAGTGGATTATAGGCCCAAGACAGAAAGCCCTGCTGTGGCCAGAGACGGATGAGGATGAGGGCAATGAGGGTGAAGACCTACATTTGTCTCCCTGGTAATCTGACAGAAAGCATAAGGCAGGGTGGCAGGCTATAGGCGGCATCAAGACGTCTGTTAAAAGGCACACAGAGGGTGACTTTTTCCTGTCACAAAGACACCTGCGCTGTGAGCTAATGCATAGTGTAAACAAAATTATATCTGCAGCGCGATTTATGTTGTAGCATTTCTTTTTATCAATTACAATGAGGAGAAACTTAAATGTAAGCGCAGATTTACGGAGCATTTACACTATACAAGCAGCACTTGCATCGCCCTCATGTGGGTGCCAGCAAGCAAGCAAGCTAGTGCTACGTATCAACAGCCATTGTCAGACAATCCAGTAGGGGTCGGAAGCTATTGTGAGCATCCATTTGTAATTTACGTCATGATATTGCAGAGTATTTTTTTATAATGTTCAGCTTTCCCCAACTTTAGTGCAAGTTTAGCTTTCTCGCCTCGCTCGCATCGCTCAACGGTTCCCCTGACCACTTTGCTTCTCTCACTTTCCTTTAATTGAAAGTGAATGGCTTCCGATATTTCACCACGCGATGCCCCTTCCTAGTTTAAATGGCCAATTAGTTAAAGCGCGGTACAGGTGCCACAAGCACTGCAATCGCGAGGTATAGTATTCTACCATTATTTTCAATGTTGCAGTGCGTTAGTTCACAGCGCAGCTGTTTAACTTCTTGGTGACAGGGGGGCAGGATTGTGTAGCTTGGATGAATAAGGTACCCAGAGGAAACTGCCTGCTACTCTGTCCCAGATGCTAATATATGCATATTATTAGTAGTATTGGATAGAAAAAACCCTGAGGTTTCTAAAACTGTTTGAATGATGTCTGTGAGTATAACAGAACTCATATGGCAGGCGAAAACCTGAGAAAAATCCAACCAGGAAGTGGGAAATTTGAGGTTGTAGTTTTTTTAAACTCAGCCCCTATTGTAGATATAGTGGAATATTGGTTATGTTGCACTTCCTAGGGCTTCCACTAGATGTCAACAGTCTTTAGAACTTTGTTTGAGGATTCTACTGTGAAGTGGGACCGAATGAGAGAGGAATGAGTCAGGTGTCTGGCAGATTGCCACAGGCTCTGAGGCAAGGTCCGGAGAGAGTTAGCTCTCGTTCCATTGCTTTTCTACATAGGAATTCTCCAATTGGAACATTATTGAAGTTTTATGATAAAAACATTCTAAAGATTGATTCTATACTTAGTTTGACATGTTTCTACGTGCTATAACGGGACTGTTTAAACTTTTTGTCCGACCTGAACGTGCTTTTGGATTCTGTACTTAGATTATTGCATGGTTTGTTTTTTTCCCCGTAGATAAAAAAAAAAAATGACACAGCGGTTGCATTAAGGAGAAGTATATCTCTAATTCCATGTATAACAGTTTTATTTTCATCAACATTTATAATGAGTATTTCTGTAAATAGATGTGGCTCTCTGCACAGTCACCGCATATTTTAGAAATACTGAAGGTAACGCGCCAATGTAAAATGAGATTTTTTGATATAAATATGCACTTTATCGAACAAAACATACATGTATTGTGTAACATGAAGTCCTATGAGTGTCATCTGATGAAAATCATCAAAGGTTAGCGATTAATTTAACTGTATTTGTGCTTTTTGTGACTCCTCTCTGGCTGGAAAAATGGCTGTGTTATTCTGTGAGTTGGTAGGTGACCTAACATAATCGTTTGCGGTACTTTCGCTGTAAAGCATTTTTTAAATCAGACACTGTGGCTGGATTAACGAGAATTTTATCTTTAAAATTGTGTAAAATACTTGTATGCTTGAGGAATTTTAATGATGAGATTTTTGTTGTTTTGAATTTGGCACCCTGCACTTTCACTGACTGTTGGCGAGGTGGGACGCTACCGTCCCACATATCCCAGAGAGATTAACAAAATGAAAATGTTGCCCAAAGACTTTCTTAGTTGAGTTTGAACAGGTCCCAAGTTGAGGGAACAACTCTTCTTTTAATTAATTGTTTCTTTACTTTCTCAACACGTTGGAGAACCAAGTGACCATACGATGTTAATGCTAATGAATCGGAGTAGTGTTTTTCAGATGAACATGTCGTATCGTGCTTGTTTGGCGTGTTTGTCTCTTGGCCATGTGTATCTCCCTTTGATACCTGGGCCCCCTGCTGAGTGAGATAATGTGCTGAGCGCTCTTGGCTCCCTCAGTCTCCTTCTACCCAGCTGTTTGTGCTGGTAGGGTGGAAACGGGTGGAGCTAGGCTTCTGCAAGTTTGGGGGAGTGTGGGGTGGTAGGGCTGAGGGTTGTAACAGGTGCGGCTATGCCTGGGGTACTACAAGTTTAGGGGACGGGGGGTAGGGATGGAATGGGTGAGGCTACTGCAGGTTTGGAGGACTGGGGAGTGGGGGGGTGAGACCTTCCTTGATTTGAGGGATATTTCTTGTTTTATTTATTTTAGTTTTTTACAATTTGTATTTGTTTATGCCGATCTAAAATAAGACATACATCTCTAGTGCTTTAGGCTAGAAACAAGCTGTAAAATAGCCTGCAGATAGGACTGGATTTGTTTAACAGGCAAGGTCTGTGTAAACTTTGTGTGATAGGAAGTTATGTGTGACATTCAAGAGCTCTGTGTGAGGTACATATGTGGGTGACAGATAAGACTGTGTGACAGGTAAGGCTATGTGACAGGTAAGGCTATGTGACAGGTAAGACTGTGTGACAGGTAAGGCTATGTGACAGGTAAGGCTATGTGACAGGTAAGACTATGTGACAGGTAAGGCTATGTGACAGGTAAGACTGTGTGACAGGTAAGGCTATGTGACAGGTAAGACTGTGTGACAGGTAAGGCTATGTGACAGGTAAGGCTATGTGACAGGTAAGGCTATGTGACAGGTAAGACTGTGTGACAGGTAAGACTGTGTGACAGGTAAGGCTATGTGACAGGTAAGGCTATGTGACAGGTAAGGCTATGTGACAGGTAAGACTGTGTGACAGGTAAGACTGTGTGACAGGTAAGGCTATGTGACAGGTAAGGCTATGTGACAGGTAAGACTATGTGACAGGTAAGGCTATGTGACAGGTAAGACTGTGTGACAGGTAAGACTGTGTGACAGGTAAGGCTATGTGACAGGTAAGACTATGTGACAGGTAAGGCTATGTGACAGGTAAGGCTATGTGACAGGTAAGGCTATGTGACAGGTAGGACTATGTGACAGGTAGGACTATGTGACAGGTAGGACTATGTGACAGGTAGGACTATGTGACAGGTAGGACTATGTGACAGGTAGGACTATGTGACAGGTAGGACTATGTGACAGGTAGGACTATGTGACAGGTAAGACTATGTGACAGGTAGGACTATGTGACAGGTAGGACTATGTGACAGGTAGGACTATGTGACAGGTAGGACTATGTGACAGGTAGGACTATGTGACAGGTAAGGCTATGTGACAGGTAAGACTATGTGACAGGTAAGGCTATGTGACAGGTAAGGCTATGTGACAGGTAGGACTATGTGACAGGTAGGACTATGTGACAGGTAGGACTATGTGACAGGTAAGGCTATGTGACAGGTAAGACTATGTGACAGGTAAGGCTATGTGACAGGTAAGGCTATGTGACAGGTAGGACTGTGTGACAGGTAAGACTGTGTGACAGGTAAGGCTATGTGACAGGTAAGGCTATGTGACAGGTAAGACTGTGTGACAGGTAAGACTGTGTGACAGGTAAGACTGTGTGACAGGTAAGGCTATGTGACAGGTAAGACTATGTGACAGGTAGGACTATGTGACAGGTAGGACTATGTGACAGGTAGGACTATGTGACAGGTAGGACTATGTGACAGGTAGGACTATGTGACAGGTAAGACTATGTGACAGGTAAGACTATGTGACAGGTAAGGCTATGTGACAGGTAAGACTGTGTGACAGGTAAGGCTATGTGACAGGTAGGACTATGTGACAGGTAGGACTATGTGACAGGTAGGACTATGTGACAGGTAGGACTATGTGACAGGTAAGACTATGTGACAGGTAAGACTATGTGACAGGTAAGGCTATGTGACAGGTAAGACTGTGTGACAGGTAAGGCTATGTGACAGGTAGGACTATGTGACAGGTAAGGCTATGTGACAGGTAGGTTTGTATGTATTATGTGAAAATGACAGGTTGTTAGTCCCAAGTAGTGAGTAATTTTGGGTCTCAAAGCTCTGTCTACTTTACCTCCTGTGGAGAATGAAGGATTGATGCTAGCTAGCCCTTTGTTGTTTCTCTGTTTCACAGCACTCTTTTTTAGGACTTGATTATCGATGTTATTGGAACTTTGTCTTTGGAAACTGCCACACTGACTGGGTTTTGAATTATGCCAAAGTTTTCTTTGGTGTCCTTTACCTTGTGAAGGTGAGGGGAGAGGAGGTAGAAACCCATATAGGGAGGGAGGGAGGGAGGGTGATAGATGTTGAGATGATGAACCTCCAGTATAGAAGCATTGTACTGGGCTGTGTGATTTTGTGTTGAATTATGGTTATGTGTGTGTGTGTGTGTGTGTGTGTGTGTGTGTGTGTGTGTGTGTGTGTGTGTGTGTGTGAAGCTGTGTCATCCAACACACAGCTGCCTACATGGTGAGTGAGTAGCATTCCACCTCCAAAACTGATAATGAGGTTGTACGTGACTGCAGTTCCACCAAATATATGTTAAGATCTCAGGTAATAAATTGAAGTTAACACAATGATTTCTGGATATCTGATCTCATATCATAACACTTTAAAAAAATGATGTTGATATATTTTAGCATTTCCATCCAACTAGAAAATGCAAACATACGGTATCTTACGTGTGAGAAGTGTCTTGGAAAGATACATTCTACACATGCATTAATGCAGATAAGGTGGGACCATTCTAGCCAATGAGAGGGCAGATACGAGCACAACTCCGATATCAAGTGTTTTTTTTTCCAAAGTTGCCGAAATTCCACACGTCTCCATTTATGTCAGTGCATTCCTAACAACCTCACCATTACGAAACATCATCTTGATCAAATAAACCTCATGTAGCAAATTAGCAACAACAAAAAATATGTTGACCAAATTCGACACGGTCATTGAACTCTCGGTCAGAACAGCATATTGACTGCATGACAACTCATGTATGAAGAACTTTATGTAGATTCAACAATCCCTCACTTCATGGTTTTATTTTCGTGGACAGATTTTGTGCGGAGTAAACTCAAGGCCGGCCCGCTCATTAGACAGGATTAGGGCTGACAGATTAACAAGTGCAGCATTTTCTGAGCTAAACTGACCAAGACGCACCTCCAACAACAACACATAAAACCTCAGACAAGTCTGCCTAAAAACAATGAAAATTTCTCTCAAGCAGTGGCATATGGCCGTTTTAGGTGAGCGCAGATGCTGAACATTGATAGCAGTGCCCACTTTGTCAAAGGCAGGGGGCAAAATATTTTGTTTGTGCATTCCAAGCGCGCCTCTCCAGGGTCCTGTTGGAGAGACGCATCTCTGCAGCGCTCCACCAACGTTCCTTCAAAAACATAATCTATCATAAATCATGTAGCAGATACAGGATATGGTGGAAAGAATATGTGGCCTTTTTTGTAGCCTACAGGCTGGAGATAAAAAAAAGAATCTGAGCTAAACTGACCAAGACGCACCTCCAACAACAACACATAAAACCTCAGACAAGTCTGCCTAAAAACAATGTTTTTTACAAATGTTTGTAGTCTACAGGCTGGAGATAAAATGTATGATGTAATGAGACGGACACTTTTTACATCGTGCAGCCGATCAAATAGCCTAACCTAAATGACGCTCAATCAAAAATAAAATGTCATGTTAACAAACAACATATCCTAAAAAGAGGACAGGTCCAAGTAAAATTGACAATATGGAATGGACAATCATTCCATATTGTCATGGTCATGGTTTTAAATGTACCTCAGTAAGCATGGACTGATGCTGATGCCTTTTGGATGTCTTTTGGTGCAGTTCCGGATCGGCCTTGATTTCGACATCCATGGACTTTGGTTTTTGGTCTGGACCAAATCTGAACCAATCCTAGACGTCTATGTTTGGTTCAGATTTGGTGCAGTCCAGACCCGTATTGATTTCAACGTCCACAGACATAGATTTTTGGTCCGGGCCAGACCAAATCTGATCCAATCATAGGCTTTCAATGTTTGGTTCAGATTTTGTCCTGTCTTGATTTGGCCCAAACATAGAAATCTATAAATGACTTATTTTCAACTTTCATTCAGAACCAAAAATGTACCTGATTTCAATGTCCGGAAAATACATATTTTTTAACGTCTAGAAAATATGCCTTTTCAACGTCTTTTAGACATCTTTTCAACATAATTTTGCTCACTGGGACTATTCTAGTTTTGCATTTTTTTGGTCTTGCCTATGGTGGCATAAGGGCAAGAATTGGCCCTGAGTAAACCCTGTGGCTTTCCACGCCCCTTATATGTTACCTCAGGCAAGCTCCTCCCCTCAGAGGTTAACTTCCAGCTAGAGAGACAGCTTTCTCAGAAAACAGATCGCTCTTTAAATCATTCATGAGATGGCTCTTCGGGAAAAGAAAGACATGCAGAAAGGAGAGGAGAGGAAGGGCAACAAAGCGGCAATGAGGTGTCATTCTTCCTCTCATATGCAGTGATTTATGACACAGAGGTTGTAACTGATTTGATAATCACTGGTTATTTCCCCTCCAAGGCAGGAGAAAGTAAGAAGTCAGCGTTTTTTTTATTTTTTATGTTTGTTTTTTTGTTTCACTGGTTTCTTCTCCTCTTTCAGTGAATCTTGCTTTCTTCTCTATGCTTCACACACACACTTACACACACGCACCCCCCTTCTTCCATAAATATCCTTTTAAATTCACATACACAATACATAATTATCTTCTCTTCCTTGTGGTACTCTATGGAGTCAATTTGTTCAAGAGAATATGCCCAAAAGAATTGTAAGTGAAAGTGATGCACATTGAAACAAAAAATATATATATACATTTACCAGTCAAACGTTGATATGCTACTCATTCAAGGGTTTTTCTTTATTTTCACTATTTTCTATATTGTAGAATATCAGTGAAGACATCAAATCTATGAAATAACACATATAGAATCATGTAGTAACCAAAAGAGTGTTAAACAAATCAAAATATATTTGAGATTCTTCTCTTTGCCTTGATGACAGCTTTGCACACTCTTGGCATGCTCGAGCCCTTGGACTCCCGAGCACCGAGTTTGGGAAACGGAGCATTATGCAGTATTGTTTGTAGGCTATTGACAAAATAATCTCAGTTTAATCCATTTTAAATTCAGACTGTAAAACAACAATGTGGAAAAAGTCAAGTGGTGTCAATAGTTTCTGATGTAATGATGTTTCTGATCTGATTTCTGAGCTCTGTATGTAAAACAGTCTGTACACTTTATTCAGGTGAACAGTGTTCAATGACTATGCAATTAGAGCAATCTCTAAGGTGCAGGGTACAGGTCGACCGATCAGGACTTTTCAATGCCGATACCAATACCGATTATTGGAGGACCCAATAAAAGCCGACACCGATTAATCGGACAATTTTTATATATATATTTGTTATTATGACAATTACAACAATACTGAATGAACACTTATTTTAACTTAATATAATACATCAATAAAGTCAATTTAGCCTCAAATAAATAATGAAACATGTTCAATTTGGTTTAAATAATGCAAAAACTAAGTGTTGGAGAAGAACGTAAAAGTGCAGTATGTGCTATGTAAAAAAGCTAACGTTTAAGTTCCTTGCTCAGAACATGAGAACATATGAAAGCTGGTGGTTTCTTTTAACATGAGTCTTCAATATTCCCAGGTAAGAAGTTTTAGGTTGTAGTTATTATAGGAATTATTGGGCTATTTCTCTCAATACCATTTGTATTTCGTATACCTTTCACTATTGGATGTTCTTATAGGCACTATAGTATTGACAGCCTAATCTCTGGAGTTGATAGGCTTGAAGTCATAAACAGCGCAATGCTTGAAGCACAGTGAAGAGCTGCTTGCAAATGCAGGTAAGTGCCGTTTGAATGAATGCTTATGAGCCTGCTACTGCCTACAACCGCTCAGTCAGACTGCTCTATCAAATATCAAATCATAGACTAAATTATACTATAATAACACACAGAAATACGAGCCTTTGGTCATTAATTTGGTCAAATCCAGAAACTATAATTTTGAAAACAAAACGTTTATTCTTTCAGTGAAATACGGAACCGTTCCGTATTTTATCTAACGGGTGGCATCTCTAAGTCTAAATATTGCTGTTACATTGCAACCTTCAATGTTATGTCATAATTATGTACAATTCTGGCAAATTAATTACGGTCTTTGTTAGGAAGAAATGGTCTTCACACAGTTCGCAACGAGCCAGGCGGCCCAAACTGCTGTACATACCCTGACTGCTTGCACAGAACGCAAGAGAATTGACATCATTTCCTTAGTTAAAAGAAATTCATGTTAGCAGGCAATAAAAATATATACTTGTGTATTGATTTTAAGAAAGGCATTTATGGTTAGGTACACATTGGTGCAACGACAGTGATTTTTTCTCGAATGCGCTTGTTAAATCACCCATTTGGCGAAGTAGGCTGTGATTCAATGATAAATTAACAGGCACCGCATTGATTATATGCAACGCAGGATAGTAATATCTTCAACCATGTGTAGTTAAAACCTCTTGCTCCTACCCGAGACGCAGACGTCCCATCTAGACATCTGGAAATGCAAATGCGCTACGCTAAATGCTAATAGCACTCGTTAAAACTCAAACGTTAATTAAAATACACATGCAGGGTACTGAATTAAAGCTACACTCGTTGTGAATCCAGGCAACAAGTCAGATTTTTAAAATGCTTTTCGGCGAAAGCATGAGAAGCTATTATCTGATAGCATGTAACACCCCAAAAGACCGACGATAAACTTTCACAAAACACTTTCGAAATACTTTTGTAATGCAACTTTAGGTATTAGTAAACGTTAATAAGCCATCAAATTGATCACGAGGCGATGTATATTCTATAGCTGTACTTCTGGAAATAATGTCCGGGTAAATCTCCACCAAAATATCCGGTCAGAGACCGGAAGAAATGTGCTGCCTAGTGTCCGTTTGACCAAGAAACAAATCGTAGGCAAATGACAAGACTGTTGACATCGTGTGGAAGATGTAGGTATTGCAACCTCGGCCCCATTTAATGTGGTTCACGTTTAACAATGGGTTCAAGTGGCGCATGGATATATTTTCCCATTTTCAGTGATCAGATTTTCCTGCACTTTTCGATGAAACGCACGTTCTGTTATAGTCACAGCCGTGATTTAACCAGTTTTATACACGTCTGAGTGTTTTCTATCCACACATACTAATCATATGCATATACTATATTCCTGGCATGAGTAGCAGGGCGCTGAAATGTTGCGCGATTTTTAACAGAATGTTTGAAAAAGTAGGGGGTAGGATAAAGAGGTTATTAACTAGTGATTATGTTAAGATTGGTTATTTGATAGAAATGTACAGCAATGACATCAAACTAATCAATTAGATATGTGTGTTGCCTGTGTATACTGAGACAGCGTTGCGGATGAGCTATTCCTCTTCCTCACACATCTCACTCTGCGGTTTAGGGAGAGAGACCTGGGCCAACACTTTCACATCCATCCCTCTACAGTCAGTAGGATCATCAAGTGGGCCAACTTCCTACACACAGCTCAGAGCAGTGAACATCTTGATGTCACAAGAGGAAGTAAAAGCCAACATGCCTGAGGAATTTAAAAGCTACACAGACACGCAGGTCATTACTGACTGCACAGAAGTTGTCAGACATCGTCCTCTCATCTGCTGAGGAATGAGATGTTCTCCAACTACAAATCCCACTGCAAAATGTACGCATTAGTAGGAATAGCTCCTCATAGGCGATTAGCTTTGTTTCCTCACTGTATGTAGGCTCCATCAGCAACAAATACCGTCAGGCAACCAACACTATCTCACCGAGGACATGGCAGTAATGGCCAACAAGGGGTTCCTCATCGATGACCTTGTACCAGGGAAGGTATACCGTCGTCCATAGCTCTTAAAACAGAGCCAAATAACACTCGTCTGAGGATCCATGTGGAGCGAGTGATTCGGCACGAAAAGGATAAGTTGTTCGATGCCAACATTCCCCTAGCTATTGCAGGAACCCTCAACCAGCTCTTCACTGTGGCATGCCTGCTCTCCAACTACCAGTATAAAGCTCTTATGAGATGTAAAGCCTTGTGGTTGGTGTGATGACACTGTTGTGCAGTCAGTTTGCTTCAGCATCGAGGGAAAATGCTGATGAACAGTGGTGGAAAAAATACCCAAAAGCCATACTTGAGTAAAAGTAAAGATACCTTACTGGAATATTGCTCAAGTAAAAGTGAAAGTCACCCATTAGAATACTACTTGAGTAAAAGTCTTAAAGCACCTGATATTAAATGTACTTAAGTATCAAAAGTAAGAGCCATAAATCCAAAAAGCAAAACAGTCAGACCTTTTATTTGGTTTGAGCTTGAGTTTTTCTGAAAGGTAACAGTCTTACGGATGCAAGAAGTGTTCAGATAAAATAAAAGAATGTGGATTCTCAAATTGGCAACACTTGAAAATACATCTCTTACAGACAAAATAGAGGTATGTCTTAGTGAAGGAATATAGCCAGTAAACATAAGCAGTTACAATCAGTCACTTTGCTATAGAAACAACATCCTATAGAAAATGTAGATGATGAGCTCATCAAAAGTATATGTACAGAACTGCACACAACCTCACTGTAGGAATATGTGGACATCCCCACTGATGGAACTGTATTAGAAATCAGTGTCAGGTCATACCTATAACAAGGACACCTATAACTTGTTAATTTTAAACATGCATCAAGGCATCCCTGTCCGTGGGCTTGTTAGCATTAAGCTGTAATTAACAAGGACACCTATAACTTGCTAATTTTAAACATACATCAAGAAAATACAGAAAAGCTGCAGAAAGCTGCTCATCTGATGAACTGGTGCCATCACTTAGCTGCAGAAAGCTGCTCATCTGATGAACTGGTGCCATCACTTAGCTGCAGAAAGCTGCTCATCTGATGAACTGGTGCCATCACTTAGCTGCAGAAAGCTGCTCATCTGATGAACTGGTGCCATCACTTAGCTGCAGAAAGCTGCTCATCTGATGAACTGGTGCCATCACTTAGCTGCAGAAAGCTGCTCATCTGATGAACTGGTGCCATTACTTAGCTGCAGAAAGCTGCTCATCTGATGAACTGGTGCCATCACTTAGCTGCAGAAAGCTGCTCATCTGATGAACTGGTGCCATCACTTAGCTGCAGAAAGCTGCTCATCTGATGAACTGGTGCCATCACTTAGCTGCAGAAAGCTGCTCATCTGATGAACTGGTGCCATCACTTAGCTGCAGAAAGCTGCTCATCTGATGAACTGGTGCCATCACTTAGCTGCAGAAAGCTGCTCATATGATGAACTGGTGCCATCACTTAGCTGCAGAAAGCTGCTCATCTGATGAACTGGTGCCATCACTTAGCTGCAGAAAGCTGCTCATCTGATGAACTGGTGCCATCACTTAGCTGCAGAAAGCTGCTCATCTGATGAACTGGTACCATCACTTAGCTGCAGAAAGCTGCTCATCTGATGAACTGGTGCCATCACTTAGCTGCAGAAAGCTGCTCATCTGATGAACTGGTGCCATCACTTAGCTGCAGAAAGCTGCTCATCTGATGAACTGGTGCCATCACTTAGCTGCAGAAAGCTGCTCATCTGATGAACTGGTGCCATCACTTAGCTGCAGAAAGCTGCTCATCTGATGAACTGGTGCCATCACTTAGCTGCAGAAAGCTGCTCATCTGATGAACTTGTGCCATCACTTAGCTGCAGAAAGCTGCTCATATGATGAACTGGTCCTTGATGTAGTCCATTCCTGAAATACAAGGGTGATGACAATAGAAATTATGCAGTTATATTTTTTGTGAGCCTACATTAATCCATCCCCATCTATATAAACCAAGCAACAGGGCTAAATCGGTTACCCATTGGACTGAACCACAAAGTCAGGAATGTAGTTTAAATGGGTGTTTCTCAAATCTATCAAGTGTCAAAATGTACAATATACAAAGTAGTTCATGTATAATAAAATATTGTTAATGTTGTCTTACCCATTCTGATGGTGGCGTCATCATTTTCCCACGTTGTTGTGAATTTGGGGAGAAGGATTGCACCTGCGATCAGCTCAGGGTCTTGAAATATGTGGCTGAAGCGCTTCTTCAGTCCCAGTTGTAGCACATTGACCAGAGGCTTACAGTACTTCAGGGACAACTTGATCCAGTCAAGTTTTGTGATCAGCAGGTTGATAGTTGGAAGTAGCCACCCCATCTTGACAGGATGTTGATGGCCTTTGCGACTGGGCTCATGGTGGCAGCATACTCTGTGAGGAAGGCGAGTTCAACTGAACCAGTGAATTAAAAAAAAATAATAATAATACTGTTTCCTTACCTACAAAAGGGGACCACTAACTATTTCACCTGATTTAACTACAATAATCAATGGCTGGATGAGTAGTTGACTAAGTTATAGAGTAGGGCTACAATATGGGAAAGTTATTAGTCCCCAAGCAAAAGGTCAGGAAACACTGCAACAGATTTAGATGATATTCAAGACCTTACATTATGATAAAATAATACATAATTCTTACTTACGTTGGAACCTCGAGGTCTGTGCAGAGAACTCTGATGGCCGCCTCGCCTTTGTCTTTGATGATCCTCAGGGGTCTTTCTACAGCCATGAACCAGGAGTTTCACCTTGTAGCATTCCGGCACAGCAGCTGGACGTTGCAAGTATCTTCAACGGTTTCGGCTGCAAGTGTAGATATCCCACATTTGTTTCAAAGTGCTTGACACTTGCCAAATGTTGAACAGGACACTTTCTTTGAAAGCCTCACTGAATGTTGCTTTCAGGGCATCAACTGTAGATATTAAGTTGAGTAGGTGACAAGCACAACACTGGTGCTTCGGCAGCTGGTACTCAAAACCATCATCTTCATTCAGGATCGTTGCCACATCAACAAACTCCACTCCTTCAATCTCCTCTTGTTCCTCTTCACCATCGTCCTGTCCTGGCTGAACTGCTTCACCACCACCCACTGCTTCGACTGCCTCGTTGTTTTCATCTTCCCCAAAAACTTGGAAAGTTTTCAAGAAGTTAGAGCCATTGTCTGTTGTTCTCATAATCTTACTCCAGATGGATGTCATTTAGGGCGCCTGCCAACTCATCAAAGGTGTGCGATCCAAACGTTTTAGGACAGCGCTGCGGAGCATCTGTTGAGACTGTCAGGGTCTATCCAATGGGCTGTAACACCAATGAAGCTCCATCTTCTTGTAGACCAGCAGTCGGTGGTGGTGGCAATGTGGTCAACTCCGATCATGGCCTCAGTCACCTTCTTAATTTCCTTGGATGCTTCATCAATCCTGGAGCATAGTGTGAGCCTTAATATTATCTTTGGGTTAGGCTGCAGATCCTGCACAAACACTCTGAATGGTTCTTGTTCTATAACAGTGAATGGTTGGAGCCCTTGGACCACATACTTCACCACTTCAGCATCCACCTTCCTCTCGATCACATTCCAGAGGTTTTCAATGGGGTTCAGGTCTGGAGATTGGGCTGGCCGTGGCAGGGTCTTGATCTGGTGGTCCTCCACCAACACCTTGATTTTCCTGGCTGTGTGGCATGGAGCATTGTCTTGCTGGAAAAACCAATCCTCAGAGTTGGGGAACATTGTCAGAGCAGAGGGAAGCAAGTTTTCTTCCAGGGCAACCTTGTACATGGCTTGATTCATCCTTCACAAAAACAAATTTGCTCGATTCCAGCCTTGCTGAAGCACCCCCATATCATCACCGATCCTTCACCAAATTTCACAGTGGGTGCGAGACCTGGAGAGGCCTACAAGCCACCATGTCTCGCAACCACTGAGAAATTTGGTGGAGGACCGGTGATTGAAAACCTCTGGAATGTGATCAAGAGGAAGATGGTCACAAGCCATCAAACAAAGCCGAGCTGCTTGGATTTTTGCGCCAGGATTGGCAAAAAGTCACCCAACATCAATGTGAAAGACTGGTGGAGAGCATGCCAAGATGCATGAAAGCTGTGATTGAAAATCAGGATTATTCCATCAAATATTGATTTCTGAACTCTTCCTAAATTAAAACATTATTATTTTGTTGTTTAAAAATGAATATGAACTTATTTTCTTTGCATTATTCGAGGTCTGACAACACTGCATATTTTTTGTTATTTTGACCACAATATTTTTATTTGACATTTGTGAGAAATGTTTTCAGTAGTTTATAGAATAAAGCAAAAATGTTCATTTTACCCAAACACATACCTAGAAATAGTCAAATCAAAAGTAACAGTCAGTATCTGGTGTGTTCACCAGCTGCATTAAGTACTGCAGTGCATCTCCTCCTCATGGACTGCACCAGATTTGCCAGTTCTTGCTGTGAGATGTTACCCCACTCTTCCACTGAGACATCTGCAAGTACCCGGACATTTCTGGGCAGAATGGCCCTAGCCCTCACCCTCCGATCCAACAGGTCCCAGACGTGCTCAATGGGATTGAGATCCGGGCTCTTCGTTGGCCATGGCAGAACACTGACATTCCTGTCTTGCAGGAAATCAGGCACAGAACGAGCAGTATGGCTGGTGGCATTGTCATGCTGGAGGGTCATGTCAGGATGAGCCTTCCAGGATGGGTACCACATGAGGGAGGAGGATGTCTTCCCTGTAACGCACAGCGTTGAGATTGCCTTCAATGACAACAAGCTCAGTCCGATGATGCTGTTACACACTTCCCCAGACCATGACGGACCCATGTAAAAGTAAAAAGTAGCACATTTAAAAAGTACTCAGAGGAAGAGTTACTAAGATACTTCTAAAATAATTAGCTTTTTCAATTTTGATGGTTATTTTTATTTTTCCTTTTACACGAATGGATGTTCATGTGAAAAGGGTGTGGCAATTGAATGGCTGTTCATGTGAAAAGGGTGTGGCAATTGAATGGATGTTCATGTGAAAAGGGTGTGGCAATTGAATGGATGTTCATGTGAAAAGGGTGTGGCAATTGAATGGATGTTCATGTGAAAAGGGTGTGGCAATTGAATGGATGTTCATGTGAAAAGGGTGTGGCAATTGAATGCAAGCTTCACAAACAAATTAGTATAAAGAAATTACTTTTCTACTACTCTTATATACTTATATACTACTCTATATGTAATATTGTTTACATGTAATGCTTGACAGGCTAAATGTCCCATAAAACACCAAAATATAACCAACAACATTAGATCCAGCTGATTTTAATATTAAATCTTCACAAATACAAAATGCTCAAAAGGCATTTTTTTGTTGTTGGTGTAACTACCTATCGAACACTTAACTCACTTCACTTCTCTCTGAATTTTCCATTTCAGTTGGAGCTGTTTTTCTAAGTTAATTGAGTCTGTCCCGTCTCGCTTTGCAGTGAAGAGTAGTCCAGCACACCTAATAAGATGCTCACAAGCGACAGATGCAGACAGGCCTGTGATGAGTTTGAGGGACAACTTCTTTATGTACGGAAACAAATTAAGTAAATCCATTTTGTCCAATGGACTAGCAAGATACCCATCCAGCTCCCCTGTACCTTCTGACCGTTTGATTGTCAGTGTTGAGAATAAATCCTCTTCATCAGATGAATGCTGCCTTAGATGCTCAGTCTCGTCCTGTGTGATTGTGTCAAGATGATTCTTCAGATACGGAAACCTGTAAATTGGAAACAACACAACATTCACATATTCAGTGTTTCAGCCAACTCTGTTGTATGTGGCTGGCAACACAATCATATTATTGGCATTGCAATAGCTCTAACACAGACTTCCACACTTGTTATTCTCAGATACTGAGATTGATTTGAGTTGTTCCAATACATTCAGACCTAACAAACTCTCTAATGCTGAGGTAGAACCAGGCAGATACTTACTCCTGGTGCTCGCAGTAGTCCCAGTCGTGT
Organism: Oncorhynchus kisutch; assembly: GCF_002021735.2. Lineage (NCBI taxonomy): Eukaryota > Metazoa > Chordata > Actinopteri > Salmoniformes > Salmonidae > Oncorhynchus > Oncorhynchus kisutch. The sequence continues at coordinate 3,612,752 of NC_034202.2, forward strand.
CTCTCGTGTTTACAGGCCAGGAAGTTGGGCCAGTTGTCCCTCTTACACTTCATGAGCTTGATGAGGTGGTGGGCGCAGTAGTCCCTCTGGCTGTACCCAAACATAGTTACAGTGTATGCATAGGTTATTGTCCAGCACCTGTAATGTAACTTAAATAAAAAAATATAAACATAAGAAAAAACAAGTAAAGAAAAGACTCAAAGACCAAAAAATATCATCATATGGACAATGAGGTTCAAACCTTTTGGAGCAAAGAAATCATACCGGCTGTGATGACATCAGCTTTGTCAGTCCAAGATGTACAGCGGCAATAAGCTGTGGCTCTTCCATCATTTCTCAAAGCACTTTTGGAGACTGTTCTGATTGGCTACGATAAGTGGTAGGCACATTTGGCAAGATGCTTCCAGCCTTTGAAGTTTTGTTTTTAGTAAGAAGATCACTGGCAGCAGCCACCCCATATGCGTGTTGGTCTCAGACTGTAGAATATTCAAAGCTGAGACCAAAGGCTTCATCACTTTGCAGTACTCATTCAAGAAGGACATTTCTGCCGGGCTCAGCCTGAAAGATAAGGTAAGGTAAATGTAATACATCTTAGAATCCTAACATATAAATATTGCTACAATAGGAAAACATTACATTGATTCAAAGAATTGCTACTCACATTATCACTTTAAATTTTTCACACACATTTCTTATGGCATCCTCCTCCTTCTCTTGTATGATACGTGTGATCCTCTCCACAGCCAGGTATGTTGAGTTTAGAGGTCGACCAATTAATCGGAATGGCCGATTAATTAGGGCCGATTTCAAGTTTTCATAACAATCGGAAATCAGTATTTTTGGGCGCCGATTTGCCGATTTTAAAAATCTTTTATATACCTTTATACCTTTATTTAAAAAGTCAGTTAAGGACAAATTCTTATTTTGTGGGTTAACTGCCTTGTTCAGGGGCAGAATGACAGATTTTCACCTTGTCAGCTCGGGGGATCCAATCTTGCAACCGTACAGTTAACTAGTCCAACGCAATAACGACCTGCCTCTCTCTCGTTGCACTCCACAAGGAGACTGCCTGTTACGCGAATGCAGTAAGCCAAGGTAAGTTGCTAGCTAGCATTAAACTTGTCTTATAAAAAACAATCAATCAATCATAATCACTAGTTAACTACACATGGTTGATGATATTACTAGATATTATCTAGCGTGTCCAGCGTTGCATATAATCTGACTGAGCATACAAGCATACAAGTATCTAAGTATCTGACTGAGCGGTGGTAGGCAGAAGCAGGCGCGTAAACATTCATTCAAACAGCACTTTCGTGCGTTTTGCCAGCAGCTCTTCGTTGTGCGTCAAGCATTGCGCTGTTTATGACTTCAAGCCTATCAACTCCTGAGATGAGGCTGGTGTAACCGAAGTAAAACCTTTGAGCATTTTAGTAGTTGTTCCCCTTGCTCTGCATGGGTAACGCTGCTTCGATGGTGGCTGTTGTCGTTGTGTTGCTGGTTCGAGCCCAGGGAGGAGCGAGAAGAGGGACGGAAGCTATACTTTTACACTGGCAATACTAAAGTGCCTGTAAGAACATTCAATAGTCAAAGGTTAATGAAATACAAATGGTATAGAGGGAAATAATCCTATAATTCCTATAATAACTACAACCTAAAACTTCTTACCTGGGAATATTGAAGACTCATGTTAAAAGAAACCACCAGCTTTCACATGTTCTCATGTTCTGAGCAAGGAAATTAAACCTTAGCTTTCTTACATAGCACATATTGCACTTTTACTTTCTTCTCCAACACTTTGTTTTTGCATTATTTAAACCAAATTGAACATGTTTCATTATTTACTTGAGGCTAAATTGATTTATGTATGTATTATATTAAGTTAAAATAAGTGTTCATTCAGTATTGTTGTAATTGTCATAATTACAAATAAATAAATAAAAGATTGGCCGAATAATCGTTATCGGCTTTTTTTCCCTTTTTTTTCTCCCCCCAATAATCGGTATCAGTATCGGCGATGAAAAATCATAATCGGTCGACCTCCTAGTTGAGTTCCAACGTGTTTTGTTTGGACGGATGAAGAGGTGTTTGATAGTTCCTTAGTTCATTTGTTTGTGGTTGCAGAGGTGACGATATTGTAGTTTATCTTTAATGGATGTTTCCTCTGTGGACAAAATTATTGCATCAATCTTGGCAAAATGTATACAGCCTGACCAGTTTGGTTTTATACAAATGAACTTAAACAGCACAATGTGCAATCTGTAAGTATTGCATATTGACAAACTTTGTAAACGGCTAAAAATCAAGCTAGGGTTCATCTATAGAAAGAAGACAAATTGTGCAAGCTACCCTTATGTAGCTTGCACTTTTATGTCTGCTATAGATTATGGGGATATTATTTACATGCATGCTACGGCATCAACACTTAAATCGCTGGATGCTACTTATCATTGCGCACTTAGGTGTATTATGGGTGTTAGCTACAGAACTCACCACTGTGTTTTATATCAAAATGTGGGTTGGACTTCGCTGTCCGTGAGACGAGAACAACATGCTCTCGTGTTTGTCTATAAAGCACTTCTGAATAAGCTACCTTCTTATTTATCATCACTCATCAATATTAGAATTATAATTCCTAAAACCAGGTCTCAAGCATGGATTCCACTTGAGGCCCATGTGATTTCCACAGAGTTGGGTATGGCTGCCTTTTCCTGTTACGCTCCTTGACTATGGAAGAGCCTGCAGACTAAACTTCAACTTCAGACTCTTGTCCCCCTGTCGCCCATTTTAAACATTTATTGGAGGATTTTATTTTTGCTTTTAACTGTTTCGGGTAATGTTCTTGGGCTGTTAGGTTATTCCCCTAACAGGTTATCCCCTAACAGGTTATTCCCCTAACAGGTTATTCCCCTAACAGGTTATTCCCCTAACAGGTTATTCCCCTAACAGGTTATTCCCCTAACAGGTTATTCCCCTAACAGGTTATTCCCCTAACAGGTTATCCCCTAACAGGTTATTCCCCTAACAGGTTATTCCCCTAACAGGTTATTCCCCTAACAGGTTATTCCCCTAACAGGTTATTGCCCTAACAGGTTATTCCCCTAACAGGTTATTCCCCTAACAGGTTATTCCCCTGTGTGTAAATGTAATCTGTTGCTGTATTTGTTTGTGTTATCTGTGATCGTTTTGTTTGTCTTGTGTAGTTTCTTAATCATTGTACCTAAACTGTATGTGTAAACATGTCTACGCAGGGTGTCACGTTCTGACCTTTATTTCCTTTGTTTTGTCATTATTTAGTATGGTCAGGGCGTGAGTTGGGTGGGCAGTCTGTTTGTTTTTCTATGATTTGGGTATTTCTATGTTTCGGCCTAGTATGGTTCTCAATCAGAGGCAGGTGTCATTAGTTGTCTCTGATTGAGAATCATACTTAGGTAGCCTGGGTTTCACTGTGTGTTTGTGGGTGATTGTTCCTGTCTCTGTCTTTGCACCAGATAGGGCTGTTTAGGGTTTCACTGTGTGTTTGTGGGTGATTGTTCCTGTCTCTGTCTTTGCACCAGATAGGGCTGTTTTGGGTTTCACTGTGTGTTTGTGGGTGATTGTTCCTGTCTTTGCACCAGATAGGACTGTTTAGGGTTTCATGTTTCTTGTTTTTGTTAGTTTGTTCATGTGAAGCTTTATTAAACATGAATCAAAATAACCACGCTGCGCTTTGGTCCGCCTCTCCTTCACGTCAAGAAAACCGTTACACAGGACCCAGCTGTAAAAGAGATCTTGGTCTCAGTCTGTGTTCCTTGTTGAAATAAAGGTATAAAAAAATGTTTAAAAAATTGGGCAATGACAATTTTTGTTTTGGCTCTGTAGTCCAGCACATTGAATTTTTAAAATATACATTGACAATGGGGTTAAAGTGCAGACAGTCAGCTATAAGGTGTTTTTATTCATATCAAATGAACTACTTAGAAATTACAGGATGTTTTGAATAATGTCACTGTCCAAATACATACGGATGTTGGGGAATATTGTTCTTTCTTTTCCCCAGTTATAAGAACTATAGTTTTACCAAACATGATTTTTGGCTATTATTCAAAACTCCATGATCCAGCTAGGTAATAAGTAAGCAAAAAAAAAATGCATATACCTAAATCTGTGAATTTGTAGACAGAAATTATGAGATCTTAAACAATAAAATACAGTAATTTCATAGCTTACCTCACTCCTTCTGCAATGCGGTTTGGTGTAGGCTTGGATATAATCATCTTGTCGATGAACCCATGCATTTCACACCCTGTGAGACAAATACAGACCTGCAATGCATTTCAATTAACAGGTGTGCCTTGTTAAAAGTTCATTTGTGGAATTTCTTTCCTTCTTAATGCGTTTGAGCCAATCAGTTGTGTTGTGACAAGGTAGGGGTGGTATACAGAAGATAGCCCTATTTGGTAAAAGACCAAGTCTATATTACGGCAAGAACAGCTCAGATAAGCAAAGAGAAACGACAATCCATAATTACTTTAAGACATGAAGGTCAGTCAATGCAGAACATTTCAAGACCTTTGAAAGTTTTTTCAAGTGCAGTCGCAAAAAACATCAAGCTCTATGGCTCTCATGAGGACGGCCACGGGAAAGGAAGACCCAGAGTTACCTCTGTTTCAGAGGATAAGTTAATTAGAGTTTCCAGCCTCAGAAATTGCAGCCCAAATTAATACTAATGCTTCAGAGTTCAACAGACATATCTCAACATCAACTGTTCAGAGAAGACTGCGTGAATCAGGCCTTCGTGGTTGAATTTCTGCAAAGAAGCCACTACTACAGGACACCAATAATAAGAAGAGACTTGCTTGGGTCAAGAACACGAGCAATGGCCATTAGACCGGTGGAAATCTGTCCTTTGGTCTGATGAGTCCACATTTGAGATTTTTGGTTCCAAGCGCCGTGTCTTTGTGAGATGCAGAGTAGGTGAATGGATGATCTCAGCATGTGTGGTTCCCACTGTGAAGGATGGAGGAGGAGGTGTGATGGTGTGGGGGTGCTTTGCTGGTGACACTGTCAGTGAGTTATTTAGAATTCGAGGCACACTTAACCAGCATGTCGACCAGAATATTCTGCAGTGTTACGCCATCCCATCTAATTTGCACTTAGTGGGACTATCATTTGTTTTTTTAACTGGAGAATTACCCAAGATACCTCCAGACTGTGTAAGGGCTATTTGACCAAAACGGAGAGTGATGGAGTGCTTCATCAGATGACCTGGCCTCCACAATCACCTGACCACAAACCAATTGAGATGGTTTGGGATGAGTTGGTCTACAGAGTGATGGAAAAGCAGCCAACAAGTGTTCAGCATATGTGGGAACTCCTTCAAGACTGTTGGATAAACATTTCAGGTGAAGCTGGTTGAGAGAATGCCAAGATTGTGCATAGCTGTCAAGGCAAAGGTTGGCTATTTGAAGAATCTCAGATATAAAAATATATTTCGATTTTTTTTTACCACTATATTGGTTACAACATGATTCCATGTGTTATTCCATAGCTTTGATGTCTTCCCTATTATTGAACAATGTAGAAAATAGTCAAACTAAAGAATGAACCTTGAATGAGTAGGTCTGTCCAAACCTTTGACTGTTACTGTGTGTGTGTGTGTGTGTGTGTGTGTGTGTGTGTGTGTGTGTGTGTGTGTGTGTGTGTGTGTGTGTGTGTGTGTGTGTGTGTGTGTGTGTGTGTATGTGTATATATATATATATAACACAATGAAAATAGAAGGCAAGAAGCAGATCTCCATGACCTTTTTTACCATGAAAAACACGCCCATCCCCCATAACCTTGCCTCCATGTCAAAGAGTACAAAAACTTGGTGCAGAGAAAAGATGACTTGAAGGAAGATGGAAAAAATTGTCATCACAAGGACAAGAACCAAGAGTGAAAATACTTTTTTTGATCAAAGAAACTAAGATTGTATGCAGACATCAACTGAATGCTTTCAAAATAATGTTCAGTACATTTTAATTCAACATTTTTTTGTTCATACAATTCAGCTATTACATTTCCAGTTTCAACTTTCGCATACAATATTTTTTTTCTTTATTTACTTTTTTTCTTTTGGAACAATTCTTTTGAACTCATTGGCTCTATACAGCCCATCCGCCCACCCACCTGCACTGTGCCTAACCTAGCATCTGTTGAGAAGGGTGGATTCTCTTGGTACCGTGATGCGTGCCTTTAAAGCTGAGATGTATGCTGGGAATTGGAAGTGGGGGAACATGAGGAGGAGTGGAGTTTGTTGTCTTGACTGGCCTGTGAGGATCAGGTTACAATGGATCACGGTTCTACAGAGATATCCCTCCCTCCTGCAGAGAGGGAGAGGTATAGAGGGATTGATGGGGGGGGGGGGGGGGGGGGGGGGGGTTTATGACCTCACGGCCGTCGTAAATTCTAAGGCAGCAGCCCAACTCCGTTCCTAGTCGATAATGTGAGAGACTGGAATGTATGTGCCTTAAGAGTTTACAGCCCAAAACTACAGAACATCAAATAAATGGACTTTGGGACATTATATTTCATCAGCCAAAATGGTGGTAACAATGGTAGATGGAATATGAAAATGAATGTCGATTTTGTTATGTTATTTAACGTTAAATGAAGACGTTATGACGAAAACATTGTAACTTTAGGAGATATTCTTTGAGTGAATTCTGGAAACGGTTACTCATTAACTACATGGCCCCACACGTACCTCTAGGGGTACCCTCCCCCACTGCTCAACTGACACAGTGGCGCACAGAACGCAAAAATATTATTAGAAATATTTAACCTCCACACATTAACAAGTCCAATAGCTCAAATGAAAGATAAACACCTTGTTCATCTAGCCACCAAGTCAGATTTCTAAAATGTTTTACGGCGAAAACATAGCACATATTTATGTCAAACCACCACCAAAGATAGGCTAATTTACATAGCCATTTTGTAGAAGTAATAAATAATATTTAAACAGAACAATAATAAAGAAGTCAATGGAGATGCTGAGAAGTAGCAGTTACCTCCTGTATTATATTACCCCAAAAGTATTTCTAGAGCGCCAGTAAATATTCATAGTAAAATACCTCCACGAATTAGGCCTTGTACTTGACTTGTTAACTATGGCTGATTTTTGACTCTCTCTCTCTCTGTTTTTTGAAGCACTCTCATGCGCAAACACATGCACACACACACACTCTCTCCCTCTGTCTCTCTCGCCCTCCCTGCCTCCCTCCCTCTCCCAGACCTGAGGCAGCTCTGTGCTCTCTATCTCTTCTATGACGGATGATTTCCCTCTCAATGTTTTAGCAGGAAAGTTGTATTAACCCCTGTCCTCTGGCTGATTTCAGCTCGTCTTACCGCACAGCACCTGTCAGCCCCTGAATTATGCACCAATACACACACACACACACACACACACACACACACACACACACACACACTTCCATTAGGCCCTCAAGGAAAACAGATCTTCAGTAACCCAGTACCAGCACCCTGGGAGGCCAACAGACCCTGTAGGGGTTCGAGCTTTGACATCCCTCCATCGCTGCTGTCTCTTTCTTTTAACCCTCTCTTTTTCTTTTCCTATCACTTTCTCTTTTCTTTTTGGAGCCGTTCCATAACTATGGAATCCTCTTCTCTTCTTCCTGATTCCACCCCTTTATCCCTCCCTCCTTCCACCCCCCCATCCCTCCCTCCTTCCACCCCCCATCCCTCCCTCCTTCCACCCCCACATCCCTCCCTCCTTCCACCCCCTCATCCCTCCCTCCTTCCACCCCCCCATCCCTCCCTCCTTCCACCCCCCCATCCCTCCCTCCTTCCACCCCCACATCCCTCCCTCCTTCCACCCCCCATCCCTCCCTCCTTCCATCCCCCCCATCCCTCCCTCCCTCCTTTCACCCCCCCATCCCTCCCACCCCCCCATCCCTCCCTCCCTCCTTTCACCCCCCCATCCCTCCCTCCTTCCACCCCCCCATCCCTCCCTCCTTCCACCCCCACATCCCTCCCTCCTTCCACCCCCCATCCCCCCCTCCTTCCACCCCCATCCCTCCCTCCCTCCTTCCATCCCCCCATCCCTCCTTCCTTCCACCCCCCCATCCCTCCACCCCCCCATCCCTCCCTCCTTCCATCCCTCCCTCCTTCCATCCCCCATCCCTCCTCCTTCCATCCCCATCCCTCCCTCCTTCCATCCCCCATCCCTCCCTCCTTCCATCCCCCCATCCCTCCCTCCTTCCACCCCCCCACCCCTCCCTCCTTCCACCCCCCATCCCTCCCTCCTTCCACCCCCCCATCCCTCGCTCCTTCCACCCCCCCATCCCTCCCTCCTTCCACCCCCCCATCCCTCCCTCCTTCCCTCCCCCATCCCTCCCTCCTTCCATCCCTCCTTCCATCCCTCCCTCCTTCCATCCCCCCCATCCCCCCCTCCTTCCACCCCCCATCCCTCCCTCCTTCCACCCCCCCACCCCTCCCTCCTTCCACCCCCCCATCACTCCCTCCATCCCTCCCTCCTTCCACCCCCCCATCCCTCCCTCCTTCCATCCCCCCATCCCTCCCTCCTTCCACCCCCCCACCCCTCCCTCCTTCCATCCCCCCCATCCCTCCCTCCTTCCACCCCCCCATCCCTCCCTCCTTCCATCCCCCCCATCCTTCCATCCCTCCTTCCCTCCCTCCTTTCACCCCCCCATCCCTCCCTCCTTCCACCCCCCCACCCCTCCCACCCCCCCACCCCTCCCTCCTTCCACCCCCCCACCCCTCCCTCCTTCCACCCCCCCATCCCTCCCTCCTTCCACCCCCCATCCCTCCCTCCTTCCACCCCCCCATCCCTCCCTCCTTCCATCCCCCCATCCCTCCCTGAGCCTGTAGCAGAAGAGGGGGGGGGGGTGCTAAACTGACATATGGAATTGTTATAAGATGGTCATACTATGGATCATTTAGCTATTTGACTTTAAAATATTAGGACCCCTTTCGGTATTTGTTAAAGATATAGATTGTTAGATTTTACTAACTATAGCCCATAGAAACTCATTGAATAACACATTCTTAAATGGCAAAAAGGATAGTCAAAAAATAAATAAGACCCAAGGTTTTGAAGTGTCTGTCCTAAATCTAGGAGATGTAAAACTAAACCCAGTAAATTCCTCAGCGGTCTACACACAATACCACATAATGACAAAGCGAAACAGGTTTTTAGAAATGTTTGTAAATGTATTAAAAATACAAAACAGATACCTTATTTACATACAGTACCAGTCAAAAGTTTGGACACACCTACTCATTCAAGGGTTTTTATTTGTACTATTTTCTACATTGTAGAATAATAGTGAAGGCATCAAAATGATGAAATAAGACATGTGGAATCATGTAGTAACCAACAAAAAAAAGTGATAAATCAAAATCTATTTTATATTTGAGATTGTTCAAAGTAGCCACCCTTTGCCTCGATGACAATTTTGCACACTCTTGGCATTCTCTCAACCAGCTTCATGAGGAATGCTTTTCCAACAGTCTTGAAGGAATTCCCACATATGTTGAGCACTTGTTGGCTGCTTTTCCTTAACTCTGCGGTCAGGTTATTGTGGACGCCAGGTCATCTGATGAAGCACTCCCATCACTCAATTTCTTTGTCAAATAGCCCTTACACATTCTGGAGATGTGTTGGGTCAGTGTCCTGTTTGAAAAACAAATGATAGTCCAACTAAGCGCAAACCAGGTGGGATAATGTGTATCGCTGCAGAATGCTGTGGTAGCCAGGCTGGTTAAGTATGCCTTGAATTCTAAATAAATCACTGACAATGTCACCAGCAGAGCACCCCCACACCATCACACCTCCTCCTCCATCCTTCACAGTGGGAACCACACATGCGAAGATCATCCATTCACCTACTCTGCGTCTCACAAAGACACGGTTGGAACCCAAAATCTTACATTTGGACTCATCGAACCAAAGCACAGATTTCCACCGGTCTCATGTTTCTTGGCCCAAGCAAGTCTCTTTTTCTTATTGGTGTCCTGTTAGTAGTGATTTCTTTGAGGCAATTCAACCATGAAGGCCTGATTCATGCAGACTCTTCTGAACAGTAGATGTTGAGATGTGTCAGTTACTTGAACTCTGTAAAGCATTTATTTGGGCTGCAATTTCTGAGGCTGGTAATTCTAATGGACTTATTCTCTGCAGAAGAGGTAACGCTGGGTCTTCCTTTCCTGGCGGTCCTCATGAGAGCCAGTTTCATCATAGAGCTTGATGGTTTTTGCGACGGCACATGAAGAAACTTCCAAAGTTCATGAATTTTTCCGTATAGATTGGCCTTCATGTCTTAAAGTAATGATGGACTGTCGTTTCCCCTTGCTTATTTGAGCTGGTCCTGCCATAATATTGACATGGTCTTTTACCAAATAGGGCCATCTTCTGTATATCACCCCTACCTTGTCACAGCACAACTGATTGGCTCAAACACATTAAGAAGGAAAGAAATTCCACAAATTAACTTTTTAACAAGGCACACCTGTTATTTGAAATGCATTCCAGGTGACTACTTCATGAAGCTGGTTGAGAGAATGACAAGTGTGCAAAGCTGTCAAGGCAAAGGGTGGCAACTTTGAAGAATCAGTTTAGTTAGTTAGTTTAGTTTAACACTTTTTTTGATGACTAGATGATTCCATGTATGTTATTTCATAGTTTTGATGTCTTCAATATTATTCTACAATGTAGAAAATAGTAAAAAAGTAGGTATAGGTTATGTCCAAACTTTTGACTGGTACTGTAAGTATTCAGACCCTTTGCTATGAGACTCGAAATTGAGCTCCGGTGCATTCTGTTTCTATTGATCATCCTTGAAATGTTTCTACAACTTGATTGGAGTCCACCTGTGGTAGTCCACCAACTTGATTGGAGTCCACCCTTTGCGATGAGACTCAATTCAATTGATTGGACATGATTTGGAAAGGCATTTATAAGCTCCCACAGTTGACAGTGGATGTCAGAGTAAAAACCAAGCCATGAGGTCGAAGGAATTCTCCTCAGTGCTCCGACACCAGATCGTGTCGAGGCACAGATCTGGGGAAGGGTTCCAAAAAATGTCTGCAGCATTGAAGGTTACCAAGAACAGTGGCCTCCATCATTCTTAAATGGAAGAAGTTTGGAACCATCAAGAGTCTTCCTAGAGCTGGACCCCCGGCCAAACTGAGCAATCGGGGAGAAGGACCTTGGTCAGAGAGGTGACCAAGAACCTGATGGTCACTCTGATAGATCTCTAGAGTTCCTCTGTGGAGATGGGAGAACCTTCCAGAAGGACAACCATGTCAGCCAAAGGTGTTTCAACCAAGTAATGAGTAAAGGGTCTGAATACTTATGTAAATCTAATTTTCTGTTTTTTTTGTTTCAATAAATTAGCAAAAATTTCTAAACGTATTTTTGCTTTGTCATTATGGGGTATTGTTGGTAGATTTAGGGGGGGGGGGGGCGTTTTAATCAATTTTAGAATAAGGCTAACCTAACAAAATGTGGGAAAATCAACCACTCCACAAATGTATTGTTAACAAACTAGTTTTGGCAAGTTGGTTAGGACATCTTCTTTGTGCATGACAGGTAATTTAAAAATGATGTCATGGCTTTAGAAGCTTCTGATCGGCTAATTGACATAATTCGAGTCAATTGGAGGTGTACCTGTGGATGTATTGAAGGCCTACCTTCAAACTCAGTGCCTCTTTGCTTGGCATCATGGGAAAATCAAAAGAAATCAGCCCAATTGTAGACCTCCACAAGTCTGGTTCATCCTTGGGAGCAATTTCCAAATGCCTGAATGTACCACGTTCATCTGTGCAAACAATAGTACTCAAGTATAAACACCATGGGACCACGCAACTGCTCTACCGCTCAGGAAGGAGACGCGTTCTGTCTCCTAGAGATGAACGTACTTTGGTGCGACAAGTGCAAATCAATCCCAGATCAACAGCAAAGGACTTTGTGAAGATGCTGGAGGAAACAGGTACAAAAGTACCCATAGCCACAGTTAAACGAGTCCTATATCGACATAACCTGAATTTTATTTTATTTATTTTTTTATTTCACCTTTATTTAACCAGGTAGGCTAGTTGAGAACAAGTTCTCATTTGCAACTGCGACCTGGCCAAGATAAAGCATAGCAGTGTGAGCATACAACAAAGAGTTACACATGGAGTAAACAATTAACAAGTCAATAACACAGTAGAAAACGAAGGGGGGGTCTATATACAATGTGTGCAAAAGGCATGAGGAGGTAGGCAAATAATTACAATTTTGCAGATTAACACTGGAGTGATAAAAGATCAGATGGTCATGTACAGGTAGAGATATTGGTGTGCAGAAGAGCAGAAAAGTAAATAAATAGAAACAGTACGGGGATGAGGTAGGTGAAAAGGGTGGGCTATTTACCAATAGACTATGTACAGCTGCAGCGATCGGTTAGCTGCTCAGATAGCTGATGTTTGAAGTTGGTGAGGGAGATAAAAGTCTCCAACTTCAGCGATTTTTGCAATTCGTTCCAGTCACAGGCAGCAGAGTACTGGAACGAAAGGCGGCCAAATGAGGTGTTGGCTTTAGGGATGATCAGTGAGATACACCTGCTGGAGCGCGTGCTACGGATGGGTGTTGCCATCGTGACCAGTGAGCTGAGATAAGGCGGAGCTTTACCTAGCATAGACTTGTAGATGACCTGGAGCCAGTGGGTCTGGCGACGAATATGTAGCGAGGGCCAGCCGACTAGAGCATACAAGTCGCAGTGGTGGGTAGTATAAGGTGCTTTAGTGACAAAACGGATGGCACTGTGATAGACTGCATCCAGTTTGCTGAGTAGAGTGTTGGAAGCCATTTTGTAGATGACATCGCCGAAGTCAAGGATCGGTAGGATAGTCAGTTTTACTAGGGTAAGCTTGGCGGCTTGAGTGAAGGAGGCTTTGTTGCGGAATAGAAAGCCGACTCTTGATTTGATTTTCGATTGGAGATGTTTGATATGAGTCTGGAAGGAGAGTTTGCAGTCTAGCCAGACACCTAGGTACTTATAGACGTCCACATATTCTAGGTCGGAACCATCCAGGGTGGTGATGCTAGTCGGGCATGCAGGTGCAGGCAGCGACCGGTTGAAAAGCATGCATTTGGTTTTACTAGCGTTTAAGAGCAGTTGGAGGCCACGGAAGGAGTGTTGTATGGCATTGAAGCTTGTTTGGAGGTTAGATAGCACAGTGTCCAAAGACTGGCCGAAAGTATATAGAATGGTGTCGTCTGCGTAGAGGTGGATCAGGGAATCGCCCGCAGCAAGAGCAACATCATTGATATACACAGAGAAAAGAGTCGGCCCGAGAATTGAACCCTGTGGCACCCCCATAGAGACTGCCAGAGGACCAGACAGCATGCCCTCCGATTTGACACACTGAACTCTGTCTGCAAAGTAATTGGTGAACCAGGCAAGGCAGTCATCCGAAAAACCGAGGCTACTGAGTCTGCCGATAAGAATATGGTGATTGACAGAGTCGAAAGCCTTGGCGAGGTCGATGAAGACGGCTGCACAGTACTGTCTTTTATCGATGGCGGTTATGATGTCGTTTAGTACCTTGAGTGTGGCTGAGGTGCACCCATGACCGGCTCGGAAACCAGATTGCACAGCGGAGAAGGTACGGTGGGATTCGAGATGGTCAGTGACCTGTTTGTTGACTTGGCTTTCGAAGACCTTAGATAGGCAGGGCAGGATGGATATAGGTCTGTAACAGTTTGGGTCCAGGGTGTCTCCCCCTTTGAAGAGGGGGATGACTGCGGCAGCTTTCCAATCCTTGGGGATCTCAGACGAGATGAAAGAGAGGTTGAACAGGCTGGTAATAGGGGTTGCGACAATGGTGGCAGATAGTTTCAGAAATAGAGGGTCCAGATTGTCAAGCCCAGCTGATTTATACGGGTCCAGGTTTTGCAGCTCTTTCAGAACATCTGCTATCTGGATTTGGGTAAAGGAGAACCTGGAGAGGCTTGGGCGAGGAGCTGCGGGGGGGGCGGAGCTGTTGGCCGAGGTTGAAGTAGCCAGGCGGAAGGCATGGCCAGCCGTTGAGAAATGCTTATTGAAGTTTTCGATAATCATGGATTTATCAGTGGTGACCGTGTTACCTAGCCTCAGTGCAGTGGGCAGCTGGGAGGAGGTGCTCTTGTTCTCCATGGACTTCACAGTGTCCCAGAACTTTTTGGAGTTGGAGCTACAGGATGCAAACTTCTGCCTGAAGAAGCTGGCCTTAGCTTTCCTGACTGACTGCGTGTATTGGTTCCGGACTTCCCTGAACAGTTGCATATCACGGGGACTATTCGATGCTATTGCAGTCCGCCACAGGATGTTTTTGTGCTGGTCGAGGGCAGTCAGGTCTGGGGTGAACCAAGGGCTGTATCTGTTCTTAGTTCTGCATTTTTTGAACGGAGCATGCTTATCTAAAATGGTGAGGAAGTTACTTTTAAAGAATGACCAGGCATCCTCCACTGACGGGATGAGGTCAATGTCCTTCCAGGATACCCGGGCCAGGTCGATTAGAAAGGCCTGCTCACAGAAGTGTTTTAGGGAGCGTTTGACAGTGATGAGGGGTGGTCGTTTGACTGCGGCTCCGTAGCGGATACAGGCAATGAGGCAGTGATCGCTGAGATCCTGGTTGAAGACAGCGGAGGTGTATTTGGAGGGCCAGTTGGTCAGGATGACGTCTATGAGGGTGCCCTTGTTTACAGAGTTAGGGTTGTACCTGGTGGGTTCCTTGATGATTTGTGTGAGATTGAGGGCATCTAGCTTAGATTGTAGGACTGGCGGGGTGTTAAGCATATCCCAGTTTAGGTCACCTAACAGAACAAACTCTGAAGCTAGATGGGGGGCGATCAATTCACAAATGGTGTCCAGGGCACAGCTGGGAGCTGAGGGGGGTCGGTAGCAGGCGGCAACCGTGAGAGACTTATTTCTGGAGAGAGTAATTTTCAAAATTAGTAGTTCGAACTGTTTGGGTATGGACCTGGAAAGTATGACATTACTTTGCAGGCCATCTCTGCAGTAAACTGCAACTCCTCCCCCTTTGGCAGTTCTATCTTGACGGAAGATGTTATAGTTGGGTATGGAAATCTCAGAATTTTTGGTGGCCTTCCTGAGCCAGGATTCAGACACAGCAAGGACATCAGGGTTAGCAGAGTGTGCTAAAGCAGTGAGTAAGACAAACTTAGGGAGGAGGCTTCTGATGTTGACATGCATGAAACCAAGGCTTTTTCGAACACAGAAGTCAACAAATGAGGGTGCCTGGGGACATGCAGGGCCTGGGTTTACCTCCACATCACCCGCGGAACAGAGAAGGAGTAGTATGAGGGTGCGGCTAAAGGCTATCAAAACTGGTCGCCTAGAGCGTTGGGGACAGAGAATAAGAGGAGCAGGTTTCTGGGCATGGTAGAATATATTCAGGGCATAATGCGCAGACAGGGGTATGGTGGGGTGCGGGTACAGCGGAGGTAAGCCCAGGCACTGGGTGATGATGAGAGAGGTTGTATCTCTGGACATGCTGGTAGTAATGGGTGAGGTCACCGCATGTGTGGGAGGTGGGACAAAGGAGTTATCAGGGGTATGAAGAGTGGAACTAGGGGCTCCATTGTGAACTAAAACAATGATAACTAACCTGAACAACAGTATACAAGGCATATTGACATTTGAGAGAGACATACAGCGAGGCATACAGTAATCACAGGTGTTGAATTGGGAAAGCTAGCTAAAACAGTAGGTGAGACAACAGCTAATCAGCTAGCACAACAACAGCAGGTAAAATGGCGTAGACTAGGCAACGGGGCCAACAGATAAAACAAACAAGCAGAATGGAGTACCGTGATTTATGGACAGTCCAGCGTGCATCAGCTATGTAGCCAAGAGATCAGTGTCCAGGGGGCAGCGGTGGATGGGGAAGGGAAGCTGGACTGGCGAGTGTTATCCAGGTTAAAAAAACGAACAATGACTGAATAGCTTGTAGCTAGTTAGCTGGTTAGCTTCTGGAGGTTCTTGAGTGTGTTCTAAAAATAAATAAAAAATAATAGCGATTCCGTATCACATTGGGTGAGGCAGGTTTCCGGAAGGTATAAACAAATTAAAAGTCAAAAGAGATAGAAAGTAAATATGGGTCCGGTGGGCGTTTGGGACGCGGCGATTCAGGCGGTTAGCAGGCCTGTGCTAACAAGCTAACAGTTTGTAGGCCCGGGCTAGACAAGGTAGCAGTTAGCGGACCGGAGCTGGACAAGCTAGCAGTTAGCAGGCCGAATTAGCAAGCAGGGAGATAGCGAGGGCTAGAGAGTTAGCCTTTGGGGGACGTCGCGATGGGGTGAGTCTGTTTATTCCTCTTCATGCGGTGACATCGATAGACCGGTCGTGGGCCCGGGTATTGTAGCTCAGGAGTATGCTACGGTGGTAGCGCAGGCCGGGCTAGCTTCAAGCTAAGTGGGTGGAAACGCTAGCCAGGGGTAATCGTCCAGGGTCCAGGGTTGCGGTTTAGCTAGATAGCTAGTTGTGAAGATCCAGCGTATTTGGAAGCTTAGGTTTAGCAAAATGTTTTTAAAGGGATAGCTATGTAAAAAACGAAAAATATGTAAAAAAAAAACGAAGAATAAACAAAATATAAACAAAATATACAGGGACACGACACGACAGGACGACTTACTGCTACGCCATCTTGGATCATGAGACATAGGCCGCTCAGCAAGGAAGAAGCCACTACTCCAAAACCGCCATTAACAAAAACAGACTATGGTTTGCAACTGCACATGGGGACAAAGATCGTACTTTTTGCAGAACTGAGTAGAGGACAAGTACATTAGAGTGTCTAGTTTGAGAAACGGATGCCTCACAAGTCCTCAATTGGCAGCTTCATTAATTAGTACCTTCAAAATACTAGTCTCAACGTCAGCAGTGAAGATGCGACTCTGGGATGCTGGTCTTCTAGGCAGAGTTGCAAAGAAAATGCCATATCTCAGACTGGCCACTAAAAAGAAAAGATTAAGATGGGCAAAATAACACAGACACTTGTGAGGCATCTGTTTCTCAAACTAGACACTAATGTACTTGTCCTCTTGCTCAGTTGTGCACCGGGGCCTCCCACTCCTCTTTCTATTCTGGTGAGAGCCAGTTTCCTCTGTTCTGTGAAGGGAGTAGTACACAGCGTTGTACGAGATCTTCAGTTTCTTGATAATTTCTCGCATGGAATTGCCTTCATTTCTCAGAACAAGAATTGACAGACGAGTTTCAGAAGAAAGTGCTTTGTTTCTGGCCATTTTGAGCCTGTAATCGAACCCACAAATGCTGACGCTCCAGATACTCAACTAGTCTAAAGAAGGCCAGTTTTATTGCTTCTTTAATCAGAACAGTTTTCAGCTGTGCTAACATAATTGCAAAAGGGTTTTCTAATGATCAATTAGCCTTTTAAAATTATAAACTTGGATTAGCTAACACAATGTGCCATTGGAACACAGAAGTGATGGTTGCTGATAATGTGCCTCTACACACCTATGTGGATATTCCATTAAAAATAAAATTATTAGTTTCCAGCTACAAGAGTCATTTACAAAATAAATGTCTACACTGTATTTCTGATCAATTTTATTGGACAAAACTTTTGAACTGTAGTGTATATATTGTACACATATTTAACCCATTTTTTTGGCTTGGCACAAAACTAGCTTCATACTAGCATACATTTTCTTTTTTCTCAGTTACCTGCAGACGAGTCCCATGACACTTGTGGGGGTCCTAGAGCAAAACGGAGAACACCATTGAATCCCATTAGTTTGTAGCCCAAACGGTTCGGACACAGGATGTTCTTCTACCAACCATATTTCTAAACTACTGCTCTTCTGTGCGTGAGAAGATGAGAGTTTGAAATAGGACGTGGCCAAGCTTGTTTCATCATTTATATATTACCAGTAGGGCTGCTGCTGCTCAGCATTCATACATTAGAGCGGCCCTGTATTACTGTACTCTGAATAGGTCTCTCTCGCTCTCTGAGTCTCTCTCTTTCACCACCTAGCCCAGTTCCCAAGCCATTTACTGCATCCTGTGTGAATTATTGACACATGTATACTCACACAGCAGTACACACACACATACCAAGACACTGGGCAAACGTCCTCATGCATGTTCACACGTAGACATAGATACACACCCTCACAGCATGTGCTTATGTAACTACCCCGCCTGCCCATTTCTACTCTACACACACACACAACTATTTCTAAAGCAATCAAGGTCATTTCGAAGTGTCTTAGTGCTTTCCCCATTTTCCTCTGGGTTGGGTCTAATGGCAGTGAACTCTCAACCCCAAATGCTTCTCAGCTTCAGCGTGTGTGTGTGTTGATTTTGTGCATTCTCGTGTGCGTGAGTGCGTGTGAGCGTACGTGCATGTGTGTGTGTGTGTGTGTGTGTATGAGAGCGGGGCAATGTGCTTGTTTTGCTTACCCTAAAAGCACAGTCCCTTTGGCATGTCCAATGGTCCCTCAGATGTTACAGTAGAGAGAGTGTCTGATGTTATCTGGAATACAAGTCCAAAACAACAGTGAAAATGGACAGGGAATAAATTGAATGTACATTACAAACTTTAGAAGCTTTTACTGTCACAATAATGTTTCCGGTAACAATGAAGAGATCTAAAGAGAGACCGCTGAACAGGTTAGAGTTTTCCGTCATGAATCTGGAGAGTGATCACTAAACAGAAAAAAAGGCACTTTTTGTTTTCATACAATTTGACAATATAGCCAATTTAGACTTTGCAGCTGGCCTATAAAATGGGATATGGCTCAGTTCTGCCCCCAGGACAAGACTCATGACAAACGTCAACCTGCATCCGATGGGAAGAATTGAGAATTAGAGTCAAACTTTCCCTTTGGTTTGAATGAGTGAAGAGCTGTGAATAGGCTCACAATTATCCCGGTCAACAGATCATTGAAGGGGAGTTCCGTTGTTGATTAACTGAGCCCATCAAAGAGAGATAAAGGTCCAGGTCCCCCCATTCAGATCAGACCTATGCCCCTCCTGCTTGCCCCATGTCTCCCACTCCCGCAAAGAGTGCCTCAACATGGAGGACACACATACGCCCAGGTTGTCGTCAGGATTACAGGCCCAAGCAGGAACCTAGACTTCACCAAAGATATACAGACATTGTCATCCTACATGAAACATGGTATAGAGGAGACGGACCCACTGGTTACCCTCTAGGTTACAGGGAGCTGGTAGTCCCATCCACCCAACCACCACCACCAGGTGTGAAACAGGGAAGGGACTCAGGGGGTATGCTAATTTGGTATAGAGCAGACCTAACTCACTCTATTAAATGAATCAAAACAGGAACATTTGGCTAGATATTCAAAAGGAAATGATCAACAGAGAAAAGTGTCCTCCTGTGTGCTACCGACAGTGGGGCAAAAAAGTATTTTAGTCGGCCACCAATTGTGCAAGTTCTCTCACTTAAAAAGATGAAAGAGGCCTGTAATTTTCATCATAGGTACACTTCAACTATGACAGAACAAATGAGAAAAAGAATTCCAGAAAATCACATTGTAGGATTTTTAATTAATTTAATTACAATTATGGTGGAAAATAAGTATTATATTATTATTACTATTATAGTACAGAATGCAGTCTCCCAGTGTCTGTCCTCACAGAATGCAGTCTCCCAGTGTCTGTCCTCACAGAATGCAGTCTCCCAGTGTCTGTCCTCACAGAATGCAGTCTCCCAGTGTCTGTCCTCACAGAATGCAGTCTCCCAGTGTCTGTCCTCACAGAATGCAGTCTCCCAGTGTCTGTCCTCACAGAATGCAGTCTCCCAGTGTCTGTCCTCACAGAATGCAGTCTCCCAGTGTCTGTCCTCACAGAATGCAGTCTCCCAGTGTCTGTCCTCACAGAATGCAGTCTCCCAGTGTCTGTCCTTACGGAATGCAGTCTCCCAGTGTCTGTCCTTACGGAATGCAGTCTCCCAGTGTCTGTCCTTACGGAATGCAGTCTCCCAGTGTCTGTCCTTACGGAATGCAGTCTCCCAGTGTCTGTCCATCAGAATGCAGTCTCCCAGTGTCTGTCCTTACGGAATGCAGTCTCCCAGTGTCTGTCCTTACGGAATGCAGTCTCCCAGTGTCTGTCCTTACGGAATGCAGTCTCCCAATGTCTGTCCTCACAGAATGCAGTCTCCCAGTGTCTGTCTTCACGGAATGCAGTCTCCCAGTGTCTGTCCTCACAGAATGCAGTCTCCCAGTGTCTGTCCTCACAGAATGCAGTCTCCCAGTGTCTGTCCTTACGGAATGCAGTCTCCCAGTGTCTGTCCTCACAGAATGCAGTCTCCCAGTGTCTGTCCTCACGGAATGCAGTCTCCCAGGGTCTGTCCTCACAGAATGCAGTCTCCCAGTGTCTGTCCAACACCTGCACGGTGTTGGACTGTAAGCACAAACCCAACCTGTGGACGTCGGGCCCTCATACCAGCCTTGTGGACTCTGTTTCTGACCGTTTGAGCAGACACATGCACATTTGTAGCCTGCTGGAGGTCATTTTGCAGGGCTCTGGCAGTGCTCCTCCTGCTCCTCCTTGCACAAAGGCAGTGTTAGCAGTCCTGCTGCTGGGTTGTTGCCCTCCTATGGCCTGCTCCACGTCTCCTGATGTACTGGCCTGTCTCCTGGTAGCGCCTCCATGCTCTGGACACTACGCTGACAGACACAGCAAACCTTCTTGCCACAGCTCGCCTGAGCCACTTGTCTGGGTTGTAGACTCCGTCTCATGCTACCACTAGAGTGAAAGCACCGCCAGCATTCAAAAGTGACCAAAACATCAGCCAGGAAGCATAGGAACTGAGAAGTGGTCTGTGGTCACCACCTGCAGAACCACTCCTTTATTGGGGGTGTCTTGCTAATTGCCTATAACTTCCACCTGTTGTCTATTCCATTTGCACAACAGCATGTGAAGTTTATTGTCAATCAGTGTTGCTTCCTAAGTGGACAGTTTGATTTCACAGAAGTGTGATTGACTTGGAGTTACATTGTGTTGTTTAAGTGATCCATCATAATATTAATCTAATTAATTAAGCAAGTACCAGTCAAAAGTTTGGACACACCTACTCATTCATGGATTTTTCTATATTTGTACTATTTTCTACATTGTAGAATAATAGTGAAGACATCACAACTAGCAGGTGTAGCCCATCATACAAATGTTTTCGATTAGCAGGACAATATACTTTTTATATCCCGGCTACTGTTGTGAAAATCCCTCAACTTGCAAAGTATTCTATGCTGGAAATCTACAATGGATTCACCAAAGTCTACTGAGAATGAGTGTGAGTAAATGTCCAAACTGTAAATGAAAGCAAAGTCAGAATTTTCAAGAGTAAGGCGAGAATTCTACCACTGAACAACCAATGCCTTGGAATACTGAGAAAAGGCCGGAAATCGTATCATAAAGCTTTATCTCCAAGCATATTTTTCGATTTGTGGGCTCAGCTACATTGTTCACCTTAAAAAAAGCAGTCCTTTCTCCCCGTCGGGGAATTGAACCCCGGTCTCCCGCGTGACAGGCGGGGATACTCACCACTATACTAACGAGGAGCTGGTGTGTTGGACCTTTGAAAAAACGTGGAGCATTGGTACAAACCATAAGTTTGCAGTGTTGGGCTTTAACCCTTCTAACAAAAACATCTGTATAGACTGAATGGTTAGAGCTAGAAGCTGCTGTGACCCCTCTATGGAATGCTGGGACTCTCACGAACACGTACATGTAATCGATTTCGCTCTATACCACTCACAGGCCACACAATCGTAGTTAGAAGGTGACGCGTTTGTGGGATGTCCCAGGACATTGTCACAAATGCCAAACTCAAAACAGTTGTCACTGACTAGTTGGTTACTCGTTTCCCATTTAAGTACTCTAAAGTGTTACATTTATAACTCAAAACAGCAGTACAGTATTTTTTCATTAACATCTTTATGTTTTTGTATAAAAAAATAGAAAGAAGAAAAAGATCATTCCAATGCGGATGTTTATATTTCACTTACACATGGCCCCACACGTCCCTCTAGGGGTACCCTCCCCCACTGCTCAACTGACACAGTGGCGCACAGAACGCAAAAATATTATTAGAAATATTTAACCTCCACACATTAACAAGTCCAATAGCTCAAATGAAAGATAAACACCTTGTTCATCTAGCCACCAAGTCAGAATTCTAAAATGTTTTACGGCGAAAACATAGCACATATTTATGTCAAACCACCACCAAAGATAGGCTAATTTACATAGCCATTTTGTAGAACAATAGATGCAATCACAAAAGCAGGATTAAAAGAAAAATAATTCACTAACCTTTTGAAAATCTTCATCAGATGACAGGAATAGGACATGTTATACATTACATTTATGTTTTTTTCAATAATATGCAAATTATATCCATAAAATCACGGTTTACATAGAAGGTCATGGCCAAAAAATGCTACAACAATGCCCGGAGAAATTATGATAACTCTGCCAGATAACAGAAATACACATCATAAACGTTGACTAAATATACATGTTCTACATATAGTTAGAAAGATACACTTCTTCTAAATAAAACAGCTGTGTTACATTTATTTTTAACGTTACAGAATTCGTTCACTTGTCAATAATATGAGACGGCGCTCATAGATTAGCAATATGGCTTCGCTATTTCGGAGTCCACAGAAACACATAATAACCACATAAATCTTCCCTTACCTTAGCCGTTGTTCGATCAGAAGTCGTGGAAGAAGTCATACTTACCAAAACCAGCGTTTGCCTTTCAAATGTGTGTCTTTGGGTTATCAAACGAGACTAATTTCGGCTGAAAAGCACTCAAAAATCTATGGGTTGCGCATCGAAACTTCAAAATTACATATTATATGTCGACTAAACTGGTCAAACTAAGTTCAGATTCGAGCTAAAACATGTTTTAATCATATATAAAAGATCTAAGCTCGAAAGGAGAAGCCTACGTCGTTTGGTGGATCTTGGAACAAAAGACAGAATTTGCAGACGCGCGCACATATTATTGCGTGACCGGAGGGTTTCGCCCTGCCAAAGGGTGAGGGAGCGGCAATCTTCACAATGACTCGCCCCATTGAAAGAGGACATCGCGCTGAAGAGATAGAAACTGTTTCCAGATCTGTAGCTGGTTGGGAAGGGTGGGGGCGATGACGTCAAAGTTGGGCCAACTTTTCTGCTGACAGAAAGAGTTTGGAAGAATGGATGCCCTGTGAGTTCTGCTTTACATAGAGACATAATTTGAACGGTTTTAGAAGCTTTAGAGTGTTTTCTATTCAATAATATTTATTATATGCATATATTAGCAATTTTTTACAGATTTTTTGTCAGTTTACTATGGGCACGCATTTCTCCAACGGGGGCAGTATTCTGCCATAGCCTTAACAGGTTTTAATAATCTCAATTTGTTTATTGGTTAAACAAGAATTAGAAAATTAGGGTGCATAAATGTTATGCTCTTAGTGTGACCTTTATTTAACTAGGCAAGTAAGTTATGAACAAATCTTATTTACAACGACAACTTACTCCTTCCTCGTAAATAGCCCAGTACTGTACTGCCGACCGTAATGTTTGGTTCCAGCAAGTACCAGTCAAAAGTTTGGACACACCTACTCATTCCAGGATTTTTACATTTTTTACTATTTTCTACATTGTAGAATAATATTGAAGACATCACAACTATGAAACAACACACATGGAATCAGTTAAGAACAAATTCCCATTTACAAGGACAGCCTTCTCCTTCCTCCCCAACAGGGATTTGAACCCCGGTTTCCCGCGTGCCCTGCATTCTGTATTACAGACATAGCCTGCTCTCCCTTATGTAAGGAATTAGGCACTTTCCCATGTTTACTACAGTATGTATTGTAGACTGGAGTTCAAGTAAAGGACATATCTCAACATCAACTGTTCAGATTAGTCTGCATGAATCAGGCCTTCGTGGTTGATATGCTGCAAAGAACCCACTACCAAAGGACACAAATAATAAGGCCAAGAAACACGAGCAATGGAGATTAGACCGGAGGATATCTATCCTTTGGTCTGATGAGTCCAGATTTGAGAGAATGCCAAGAGTGTGCAAAAAGTGTGCAAAGCTGTCATCAAGGCAAAGGGTGGCTACTTTGAAGAATCTCAAATAGTAAAACATTAATTATTATGTTAACATATGTTTCCCATGTTTTTTTCACTTAGCCAAATCAAGTGAATTAGATAACAAACCAATGTTAACATATGTTTCCCATGCCCATAAAGCCCTTTAATTGAATTAAATTAAAAAGAGAGAGGATTGGTCAGGCGAAGATCGTTTGAAGGAGACCCACAGGCGCATAATTATTCCGGTCACCAGATCATCGAAGGGGAGTTCCGTTATAGATTTACTGAGCCCATCAAAGAAAAAGAGGATTGGTGAGGCGAAGATAGTTTGAAGAGACTCACACACGCATGAGCACACACACACACACACACACACACACACACACACTCCGGAAGACTGCACTGCACTCCAGGAAAATCGATCCTCCTCCTTCAGAGTAAAGAAATTTATGAAGCGGGAACATAAAGGCAGTCATGTCCAATTAGCTCTGCTGAATTTACAATGGGAGGAGGGAGGGAAGGAAGGAAGGAAAGGGGGGGGGGGGGGCGAGGCCGTTGGCCTGCTGATCAATGACCCGGCTGCACACTATGGTGTGTGTGTGTGTGTGTGTTACACAGGAGGTTGGTGGCACCTTAATTGGGAAAAACGGGCTCATGGTAATGGCTGGAACGGACTAGGTGGAATGGTATCAAATACATGAAACACATACAGTGCCTTGCGAAAGTATTTGGCCCCCTTGCACGCCCAATTTTTCAGTTTTTGATTTGTTAAAAAAGTTTGAAATATCCAATAAATGTCGTTCCACTTCATGATTGTGTCCCACTTATTGTTGATTCTTCACAAAAAAATACAGTTTTATATCTTTATGTTTGAAGCCTGAAATGTGGCAAAAGGTCGCAAAGTTCAAGGGGGCCGAATACTTTCGCAAGGCACTGTAGTTTCCATGTCTGAAGCCATTCCATTTGCTCTGTTCCAGCCATTATTATGATTCATTCTCCCCTCACCAGCCTCCACTGGTGTGTGTGGGTGTGTATTTGCATGTACATTCAGAAAGTATTCACACCCTTCCATTTTTCCACATTTAGCTACTTTACAGCCTTATTCTAAAATGTATTCAATTATAAATGTTCCTCATCAATCTACACACAATACCCCATAATGACAGTGAAAATAGGTTTTTAGATATTTTTTGCAAATGTATAAAAAATAAAAAAACAGAATTATCTACATCAGTATTCAGACCCTTTGCTATGAGCCTCAAAATTGAGTTCAGGTGCATCCTGTTTCCATTACTAATCCTTGAGATGTTTCTACAACTTGATTGGAGTCTACCTGTGGTAAATTGAATTGATTGGGAAAGGCACACACCTGTCTATATCAGGTCCCACAGTTGACAGTGCATGTCAGAGCAAAAACCAAGCCATGAGGACAAAGGAATTGTCCGTAGAGCTCTGAGACAAGATTGTGTCGAGGCACAGATCTGGGGAAGGGTACTACAACATTTCTGCAGCATTGGAGGTCCCCAAGAACACAGTGGCCTCCATCATTCTTAAATGGAAGAAGTTTGGAACCCTCGAGACTCTTCCTAGAACTGACCGCCTAGCCAAACTTAGCAATCGGGGGAGAAGGGTCTTGGTCGGGGAGGTGACCAAGAACCCGATGGTCACTCTGACAGAGCTCCAGAGTTCCTCTGTGGAGATGGGAGATGGGAGAAGCTTCCAGAAGGACAACCATCTCTGCAGCACTCCACCAATCAGACCTTTATGGTAGAGTGGCCAGATGGATGCCACTCCTCAGTAAAAAGGCATGACAGCCCACTTGGAGTTTGCCAAAAGGCAGCTACAGGACTCTCAGACCATGAGAAACTAGATTGAACTCGGGAGGAAACCTCTGGCTTTGACTTCAAGCCTATCAACTCCCGAGATTTGGCTGGCAATACTATAGTGCCTATAAGAACATCCAATAGTCAAAGGTATATGAAATATAAAATGGTATAGAGAGAAATAGTCCTATGAATCCTATAATAACTACAACCTGAAACTTCTTACCTGGGAATATTGAAGACTCATGTTAAAAGGAGCCATCAGCTTTCATATGTTCTCAAGGAACTTAAACGTTAGCTTTTTTACATGGCAAATATTGCACTTTTACTTCCTTCTCCAACGCTTTGTCTTTGCATTATTTAAACCAAATTGAACATGTGTCATTATTTATTTGAGACTAAATTGATTTTATTGATGTATTATATTAAGTTAAAATAAAAGTGTTCATTTAGTATTGTTGTAATTGTATAACAAACTAGAATGCTATTTGACCCTAAACAGAGTGTACACAGTGGCAGAAAACCTGACCACCTGACCCAAAATTAAGGAAATAGTTTACTATGCACGGTCCACAAAATGAGGTGGAAACTGAGCTGCACTTCCTAACCTGCCAAATGTATGACCATATTAAAGACACATATTTCCCTCAGATTACACAGACCCAAAGAATTTGAAAACAAATCCCATTTTGATAATCTCCCATATCTATTGGATGAAATACCAGTGTGCAATCACAGCAGCAAGATTTGTGACCTGTTGCCACAAGAAAAGGGCATCAAACACCAGTGTAAATACAACCCATATTTATTTATTTATTTTTCTTTTTGTACTTTAACTATTTGCACATCACTACAACACTGTATAAAGACATGACATTTGAAATGCCTTTATTCTTTTGGAACTTGTGTGAGTGCAATATTTACAGTTAACTTTTTATTGTTTATTTCACTTTTGTTTATCCATTTCACTTGCTTTGGCAATGTAAACAAGGTTAGAGAAGCATCCATGCAGACCGTCCTCCTGGTGTTCCCCTGCAGTCAGGGAGCAAGGCAGACCGGCATCACTTTGATAGCCCCTCTATAGCAGAGTAGTAAACCCTCCTCCTCTCCTACATCATCCCTTCATCTCAGAGGAAGGGATTCTCACATCCTCCCCTTGCCCCCACAACCCAATAACTTTACACTGTATGGTCCATTGGGTGAGAGAGAGAAGAGACATGGAAAGTGAGGAAAGGCAGAGAGGGCAAGAGTAGAATGGGCAGAAAGAGGTTCAGGGAGTCACTCTAAATGAGAAGAGAGAAGAAGAGTTCCACACCAGAAAAGAGGGAACAATTGGGCAAGCGATAGAGAGATAATGATCAAGGGAAAGAGAGAGGGAGTGATAGTTAAGTCCCTGGAGAGAGAAAGAGAGAGAGGGAGAGGGAGGGAGGAACAGGCGTTAAAGACAGAGTTAAAGGCCTATTAACGGCTGCTTCCCCAGTCTTTCTCTCCTCTATCCTTCCCTCGCCTCTTCCCTCTGCCACAACGCTCCCTTGATGTTTGTTTATGTTTTATTCGTATTTATTCCCCTAATTGCCGCATCTCTCCAACTGGCTCTCCTCCCCGCGTCACACACAAACACGTGCATGCATGCACACACACACACACACACACACAGGTCTCTCTCACACAAGGGGAGCACACATTGTACGTTACTGCCAGTGAGGGAGATAGAGAGAGACAGGTGCACAACATAATTCAGACCATACACACAGACAGGCAGGCACAAAGACAGACAGTCCACCATCTCTGTCCATCTGCGCGGGTGGACAGAGGGATGCGTTTGCATATCTCTCTCTCTCTCTCTCTCTTTGTGTGATGGATCCTTCTGTCCTATCTTCACGTCCCTTGACTAAGAGCTCTCTCCTTCTCTGCTCCTCTTACTTCACGTTGATGTCTTTGCAGTGGGGGATATGCAGCAGTTAGACATCTTGCACATTAACATATGATTGTGGCCCATGTATTATTTGTCTGCGGAGGGACTGTAAAGTAGAGAGACTGAGAAATCCCACAACAAGCTGTCCTCAGCAGGAGAGCAGGAGAGAGAGAGACTGAGAAATCCCACAACAAGCTGTCCTCAGCAGGAGAGCAGAAGAGAGAGAGACACACACTCTTCAAAACCCTCAGTGTCACCGTCACCCATCCGTAAAAACAAAGTGCAATAGTGGAGATGGGAGGGGGAGATGGTGAGTGTCAGGAGTTGGGGAAGCAGGTGTGCATGCGTGCATACGTTTGTGTGTGTGTGAACGAGAGAGAGATAGAGAATGTCATGAATGTCATGGAGTCATAGGGGAAGCTTTTATATCTTTCATCACATTCCCAGTGGGTCAGAAGTTTACATACACTCAATTAGTTTTTGGTTGCATTGCCTTTACATTGTTAAGCTTGGATCAAACGTTTCGAGTAGCCTTCCACAAGCTTCCCACAATAAGTTGGGTAAATTTTGGCCCATTCCTCCTGATAGAGCTGGTGTAACTGAATCAGGTTTGTAGGCCTCCTTGCTCACACACGCTTGTTCAGTTCTGCCCACAAACTTTCTATAGGATTGAGGTCAGAGCTTTGTGATGGCCACTCCAGTACCTTGACTTTGTTGTCCTTAAGCCATTTTTCCACAACTTTGGAAGTATGCATTGTCCATCTGGAAGACCCATTTGCGACCAAGCTTTAACTTCCTTACTGATGTCTTGAGATGTTGCTTCAATATACCCACATAAGTTTCTTCCCTCATGATGCCATCTATTTTGTGAAGTGCACCAGTCCCTCCTGCAGTAAAGCACCCCCACAACATGATGCTGCCACCCCCGTGTTTCACGGTTGGGATGGTGTTCTTCGGGCTTGCAAGACTCCCCCTTTTTCCTCCAAACATAACGATGGTCATTATAGCCAAACAGTTCTATTTTTGTTTCATCAGACCAGAGGACATTTCTCCATGTGCAGTTGCAAACCGTAGTCTGGCTTTTTTATGGCGGTTTTGTAGCAGTGGCTTCTTCCTTGCTGAGCGGCCTTTCAGGTTATGTCGATATAGGACTCATTTTACTTTGGATATAGATTATTTTGTACCTGTTTCCTCCAGCATCTTCACAAGGTCCTTTGCTGTTGTTCTGGGATTGATTTGCACTTTTCACACCAAAGTACGTTCATCTCTAGGAGACAGAACGCGTCTCCTTCCTGAGGGTATGATGGCTGCGTGGTCCCATGGTGTTTATACTTGCGTACTATTGTTTGTACAGATGAATGTGATACCTTTAGGCATTTGGAAATTGCTCCCAAGGATGAACAAGACTTGTGGAGGTCTAGATTTCTTTAGATTTTCCCATGATGTCAAGCAAATAGGCACTGAGTTTGAATGTAGGCCTTGAAATACATCCACAGGTACACCTCCAATTGACTGAAATTATGTCAGTTAGCCTATCAGAAGCTTCTAAAGCCATGACATCATTTTCTGGAATATTCCAAGCTGTTTAATGGCACAGTCAACTTAGTGTATGTAAACTTCTGACCCACTGGAATTGTAATACAGTGAATTATAAGTGAAATAATCTGTCTGTAAGCAGTTGTTGGAAAAATGACTTGTGTCATGCACAAAGTAGATGTCCTTTACCGACTTGCCAAAACTATAGTTTGTTAACTTCTTGCGTCGAGCAATCCCATATCCGGGGGCGGCAGGGTAGCCTAGTGGTTAGAGCATTGGACTAGTAACCGGAAGGTTGCAAGTTCAAATCCCCGAGCTGACAAGGTACAAATCTGTCGTTCTGCCCCTGAACAGGCAGTTAACCCACTGTTCCTAGGCTGTCATTGAAAATAAGAATT
The DNA here is from genome assembly GCF_002021735.2 of Oncorhynchus kisutch. Lineage (NCBI taxonomy): Eukaryota > Metazoa > Chordata > Actinopteri > Salmoniformes > Salmonidae > Oncorhynchus > Oncorhynchus kisutch. The sequence continues at coordinate 3,642,567 of NC_034202.2, forward strand.
TGTTCTTAACTGACTTGCCTAGTTAAATAAAGATAAAATAAATCCAGGAGTGTAATCATAGCCTCAAGCTCATTAGCATAATGCAATGTTAACTATTCATGAAAATTGCAAATGAAATAAATATATTGGCTCACAAGCTTAGTCTTTTGTTAACAACACTGTCATCTTTGTCATTTCAAAATATGCTTTTCAACCATAGCTACACAAGCATTTGTGTAAGAGTATTGATAGCTAGCATAGCATTAAGCCTAGCATTCAGCAGGCAACATTTTCACAAAAACAAGAAAAGCATTCAAATAAAATAATTTACCTTTGAAGAACTTCAGATGTTTTCAATGAGGAGACTCTCAGTTAGATAGCAAATGTTCAGTTTTTCCTAAAATATTATTTGTGTAGGACAAATCGCTCCGTTTTGTTCATCACGTTTGGCTAAGAAAAAAACCCGAAGCGAGCACCTGGTAAATGTAGTCTCTTATGGTCAATCTTCCAATGATATGCCTACAAATACGTCACAATGCTGCAGACACCTTGGGGAATCGACAGAAAGTGTAGGCTCATTCCTTGCGCATTCACAGCCATATAAGGAGACATTGGAACACAGCGCCTTCAAAATCTGGGGCATTTCCTGTTTGAGATTTCATCTTGGTTTCGCCTGTAGCATCAGTTCTGTGGCACTCACAGATAATATCTTTGCCGTTTTGGAAACGTCAGGGTGTTTTCTTTCCAAAGCTGTCAATTGCATGCATAGTCGAGCATCTTTTCGTGACAAAATATCTTGTTTAAAACAGGAACGTTCTTTTATCCAAAAATTAAAAGAGCGCCCCCTATATCGAAGAAGTTAACAAGACATTTGTGGAGTGGTTAAAAAACAAGTTTTAATGATGTATGTAAACTGAATGCATGTAAACTTCCGACTTCAACTGTAGCTCTGGTCCTGGGCATTATCATGGTGCTATTTAGTGCTGGTCCTGGGCATTATCATGGTGCTATTTAGAGCTGGTCCAGGACATTATCATGGTGCTATTTAGTGCTGGTCAAGGACATTATCATGGTGCTCTTTAGTGCTGGTCCAGGGCATTATCATGTTTCTATTTAGTGCTGGTCCAGGGCATTATCATGGTGCTATTTAGTGCTGGTCCAGGACGTTATCATGGTGCTATTTAGTGCTGGTCCAGGGATTTATCATGGTGCTATTTAGTGCTGGTCCAGGGCATTATCATGGTGCTATTTAGTGCTGGTCCAGGACATTATCATGGTGCTATTTAGTGCTGGTCCAGGGATTTATCATGGTGCTATTTAGTGCTGGTCCAGGGCATTATCATGGTGCTATTTAGTGCTGGTCCAGGACATTATCATGGTGCTATTTAGTGCTGGTCCAGGACATTATCATGGTGCTATTTAGTGCTGGTCCAGGACGTTATCATGGTGCTATTTAGTGCTGGCCCCGGGCATTATCATGGTGCTATTTAGTGCTGGTCCAGGGCATTATCGTAGTGATATTTAGTGCTGGTCCAGGGCATTATCGTAGTGATATTTGGTGCTGGTCCAGGACATTATCATGGTGCTATTTAGTGCTGGTCCAGGACATTATCATAGTGCTATTTAGTGCTGCTCCAGGGCATTATCATGGTGCTATTTAGTGCTGGTCCAGGGCATTATCATGGTGCTATTTAGTGCTGGTCCTGGGCATTATCATAGAGCTTTTTAGTGCTGGTCCAGGGCATTATTGTAGTGCTATTTAGTGCTGATCCAGGGCATTATCATAGTGCTATTTAGTGCTGGCCCTGGGCATTATCATGGTGCTATTTAGTGCTGGTCCAGGGCATTATCATGGTGCTATTTAGTGCTGGTCCAGGACATTATCATGGTGCTATTTAGTGCTGGTCCAGGGCATTATCATGGTGATATTTAGTGCTGGTCCAGGACATTATCATGGTGCTATTTAGTGCTGGTCCAGGGCATTATCATGGTGCTATTTAGTGCTGGTCCAGGGCATTATCATGTTTCTATTTAGTGCTGGTCCGGGGCATTATCATGTTTCTATTTAGTGCTGGTCCAGGACATTATCATGTTTCTATTTAGTGCTGGTCCGGGGCATTATCATGTATCTATTTAGTGCTGGTCCAGGGCATTATCATAGTGCTATTTAGTGCTGTTCCAGGGCATTATCATAGTGCTATTTAGTGCTGTTCCAGGGCATTATCATAGTGCTATTTAGTGCTGGTCCAGGACATTATCATGTATCTATTTAGTGCTGGTCCAGGGCATTATCATGTTTCTATTTAGTGCTGGTCCAGGGCATTATCATGTTTCTATTTAGTGCTGGCCCAGGACATTATCATGTTTCTATTTAGTGCTGGTCCAGGGCATTATCATGTTTCTATTTAGTGCTGGTCGTGTGCGTTCCTCCACTACGTAGTGGAGCTCGGTGCTGTCATCAAACAAAATGAATGAAGATAATGCCGTGGAAGCAGTGGAGGAGAGAACTGGTGAGAGAGTGAGAGGAGATTGAGTTTTAAATAACCTTTACTGCGTCTGGGAACCCATAACACGGTAAACACTCATACAAACCATCAATTAAAAATCTTCCTCCACAGTAACTAAACACAACAGCCTCTGAATACCCGATATACTCATAAACAGATCAATATTGTTAACCATTTTGTAATAGGCAAACTCAACCCTGCAAACATCCCCTCCAGCATTCCCACCACATCCACAGATCCCTGTCCCCGAATACTGTTCTTTTGTGTCTTCCATATTGCCAATTTAGCAGCCCCCGACATCAAATTAAGCAAAATAACTACACCCCTTCGATTAAACCTACACTGTAGCCCAAATATAAACTGTATATAATATACACCAAATATAAACAGAGCTGAAAACCATCTAGTGATCAGGTCAATCATCCTGACCAACCTGGAACACTGTAAGAACAGATGTGCCAGAGTTTCAGACTCAGCACAGAATGGACACCCTTCCCCAACAGTAGGATCCAGATGTACCAGATGCATGTTGGTGGCTATGGCTCTGTGTATTATCCTCCATTGGAGGTCAGCTGTCCTCTTTTCAATAGGCAGTTTGTATAAAGACCGCCAACAGCCTTTTGGGGAGGCACCTGGACCAAACACCCCTACCCACCTCGTCGATTTTACCCCTTCTAGGGTAGAAGCACGGGACACTTTTACACATTATGTACATGGCCTTCTTTCCCACCGCCTTGAACTCCCCCAGCTCCGGGGTATGGATGGAAAACAGCATCTCCACGTCCTCCTCGAATGCCCCCGCCGCAGCACTAACATTCAGCGCAGGGAACACATAATCCAGACCCTCCATCCACCGATCAGAATTGGAAGTGTCAATCACATACTGCCGATGAAGTACTGGCAAGGAATTACAGACCTCAACTACGACCTTCCTCAGTAAGAGAGATGATCGGATCCCCGCTCTTTCTCCCAGCTCCTGCAATGATCTGCTCCTACTCCGCATCAAATGACCCAGCTTGGTACACCCCACACCTAGCAGGCATGAACGTAGGCTGGATGAACCCATAGCACAGGACTGGATGGCAGAGGCTCTTCAAAAAGCCACATCCCTGGTGGCATGCCGGCCTTACGGGACTTGACAAGAACTCTCCAAGCCTGCATATCAGACTCATAAAATGGAGTCAAGCCAGACAAATCACCCCCCTCTAGCTTTAAGAGGAAAAGATGCTTGTCTAAGCCCAAACAGCCCGGTCTCCTCATCAATGTGTAGGCTGTGTCGACCCAGCTAGGACAGTCACTGTACAACAGTCTCTGGCTGCTTGAGGCCGGAAAGCCATGATCCTGGAAGAAATGTCCACCAGAACTTGCCCACCCTCGTGCAGTGGCAGGCACAGGGCCGCAGCTTTAATCCAATGTTGTCCAGACCAAAAGAAATTGGCAAGGCTCCTCTGAAGCTCTTACCCCCCCCCCCCCCCCCCCACCCCCCCGCTGGCCGTAAAATCATTAGTCTGTGCCACAGGGTAGAGACAGCTAAATTATTGGCAACCAGAACCCTTCCTCTGTAAGACAGCTGGGATAACACCCATTTCCACCTTGACAATCTGGCATACACTTTCTCCACTACACCCTTCCAGTTATTTTTCTGAAAGACATTGGAGCCTAGAAAACAAACCCCCCAAAGTCTTCATCCCATCTCTGCCCCACTGAAGCCCCCCTGGTAACCATGGAGTGGACCCCGTATTCACACCTTTAGAGTGTTTGAGAGAACCTTAACAACCTCACTCCCTGTTATAAAAACTGTCACGTCATCTGCATATGCAGACAGTGCTATCCTTACTCCTGGCACAGAGAAACCAGTAAGTCTCGCTATTAAAAAACAAAGCATTGGTTCAATTGCCAGACAAAATAACTGCCCTGAAATTGGGCATCCTTGCCTGATACCCCTTTGAACAGGGATGTGGCAACTTAAACCACCCCCACCTTCACCATACATGAGGCCCCAGCATACAGTCAACTCATCCAAGACAAAAAAACATCCCCAAACCCAAAGGCTTTCATTGTTTTGAACAAGTATTGGTGGTCCACACGGTCAAAGGCCTTCTCCTGATCCAAAGAAAGTAAACCCACATTCACATAAGACAGTTTACAAATGTCTAAAACATCTCTTATCAGAAACAAGTTATCAACAACAGAGAGGTCAGGTACACAGTAAAACTGGTCCTTCTGGACCAAAATCCCCAGATATTCTTTTAACCTGTTTGAGACATTTAGATACAATTTGATATTCTTCACACAGCAATGCAACAGGTCACCGATTTTAGAAGAGACAAATCCCCCTTTTTGGCAACAAAGAAAGCCCAGCACATTGACAGGAAACAGGAAGAGAACCCTCATGAAAAGATTCACACACCACTTCATAAAAATCCCCCCCACCATACCTCCAAATGCTTATAGAACTCAGATGGTAAACCATCGGTGCCAGATGAGAGCTGCATAACTGCTGTGGACAGCTCCTGCAGAGTCATGTCAGAGTCCAAAGCAACTCCCTGCTCAGGGCCCAATTGAGGAAGTCCATGTAACAACTGTTCAGCACACAGAGAATCACAATCCTTCACCTTGTAGAGGACAGTGTAGAAATCCACGGCATGTTGGCGCATCTCACCGTCATCCGTGGTCACTTTCCCATCAGGGAGATGAAGGCAGACCATCTGTTTGCGTTGCAATGTTGACTGCCCTAGGTTTTAAAAAAGCGCTAGGAGCATCCATATCCTTGAGGGTAGCAAAGCGAGACCTAATCAAGGCACCCTTCATTCTTTCATGTAGAAGCGACCTCAGTTCATGTCACTTGTCCTGTAATTTCATGACTAGTCCGGGGTCATTCTGGGTGAGCAATTTCAATTCAATAGATTTTATGTCCTGTTCAAGGGCCCTGATAGTCTCTTTTAACTTACGAGACAGAGCAGGATACAAGACAATCGTATTTGGGCCTTCCCAACCTCCCACCATTGTCTCTAGAACCTCCCACCATTGTCTCTAGAACCTCCCACCATTGTCTCTAGAACCTCCCACCATTGTCTCTAGAACCTCCCACCATTGTCTCTAGAACCTCCCACCATTGTCTCTAGAACCTCCCACCATTGTCTCTAGAACCTCCCACCATTGTCTCTAGAACCTCCCACCATTGTCTCAGGGACTCAAAACTCCCTTTTGTAACCCTCCATTTTCCCCCAAAACAACAAAAACATTTCACAAAACATGACATCATGTAACAATTTAACATTAAAGTACAAATAAGGTGATGACCTGCTTGGACCTTCCAACCCTACTACAGTAGTGATCAGATACATACAACCTGTCTAACCTTCCAACCCTACTACAGTAGTGATCAGATACATACAACCTGTCTAACCTTCCAACCCTACTACAGTAGAGATCAGATAAATTCAACCTGTCTAACCTTCCAACCCTACTACAGTAGTGATCAGATACATACAACCTGTCTAACCTTCCAACCCTACTACAGTAGAGATCAGATACATTCAACCTGTCTAACCTTCCAACCCTACTACAGTAGTGATCAGATACATACAACCTGTCTAACCTTCCAACCCTACTACAGTAGTGATCAAATACATACAACCTGTCTAACCTTCCAACCCTACTACAGTCGTGCTCAGATACATACAACCTGTCTAACCTTCCAACCCTACTACAGTAGTGATCAGATACATGCAACCTGTCTAACCTTCCAACCCTACTACAGTAGTGATCAGATACATACAACCTGTCTAACCTTACAACCCTACTACAGTAGTGATCAGATACATACAACCTGTCTAACCTTGCTGCACTGACACCACCTTCATTAACCTTTACCATGTGTACTGCCTAACTTTTGTATTCCTTACTCTCCACACATCAGAAAGCTCAAACTCAGTTAATAGACCAGACAGGCAAGTAGCTGACTGCAGGTGAGGTCTTCAGCAGTGCGGTCAACAGTAAAATCCACTGTACAGTTCCAGTCCCCCCCTAAAACCATACACTCCTCTTGGTCACACTGTCTTACGGTTTCCTTTATTTGATCAAATACAGCAATACGCTCTCTAACCTCATTAGGAGCATAAACATATATATTTTTTTTTAAATAACATCTGACTTGACTAATAAAACCCGACCCTTGACAATCTCTGTTGTAGATACCACCCAGCACTGAAATTAGTACCATGACTGAGTATATGCTGTCCCTCCCACCACATACCCCAGTCAACCTCGTTAGCTTCATCACTATGGGTCTCCTTTTCTGTTTTATTACTTCTAATACCCAAGCCCTCTTATTCCTGTCCCTTTCCTCATTAATATTGAAGAGAAACTACCCTTAGTACCTCCATATAGAAAAGAGAAAGGAAAAGCAGAAGAAACCACAGAGAAACCAGACGAAGAGAAAAAAAAACACCCTATGAGGCATGATCATCATCATTGTTTTAATTTTCTCTGAACCTGACCACGTTTCCCACTACCTTTTGATGCCGTGACAGCAGTAACACAGTTCCTCAAGCAAAAACTATTTTTCTCACTCAACTGGTCTAACCCCACCGTCCTCTGTAACATCACAGCTGACCTCACAAACTTATCAACATAAAATAAATGTGCCAATTTGACAGATTTCCCAAAAGTCTGATCCAGGAACCCATTAACCTCCTCTAGATTGTAAATTGAGTCATCACCAGCTGCTATCATATCAAGAGAGATATCCATATCCTTCTCCTGATCCTCCTCAACTGAGGACACATCTGACTCCCCTCAGCCACATCCCTCTCAACACTCCCCACTTGCACCCCATCACTCGTACCCGGAATCTCCTCCACTACCTGGGATACTAGCCCCACCTGATCCCCCTCCTCTACCCCATTACTCGTAGTGGGCATCTCCTCCACTACCTGGGATACTAGCCCCACCTGATCCCCCTCCTCTACCCCATTACTCGTAGTGGGCATCTCCTCCCAATACCTGGGAGACTAGCTTCACATGAACCCCCTCCTGTAACCCATCACTGGTACTTGCTCTCCAGATCTGCTGCATAACATTCCCATCTGGTACAAATCCCTGCCCTCAACACAGACAACTTGTTCCTCAGCAACAGGTGCTTGTGACTGCTCTACCACTGTCGGACCACCTCTCCTTACATCAGTGGGCCCAGGCTTTACGAGGACCTCCTGCACCCCTCCCTCCGCCTTCTCCCTTTTCGGACAAGCATGTCGCTTATGGCCACCATCCCCACACTCAAAACACTGTTGACTACCCATACTAGCATAAACCATATACCGTCTGTTGTCATACTTGACTTTAAACGATAACTCCAAAGGCTGCTCCGGCTAGTCCAAAAAAATAAACACCTGTCGCCAAAACGACATAACCTGTTTCAGAGCCGGGTGTTTGCAACCCAATGGGACAATCTTAATTGAACTTGCAAACTTCCCAAACCGCAATAACTCGCGCTCCAATAGCTCATTGGGAATAAACGGTGGTACATTCAAAATCGTTACCCTTGTTGACCGAGAGAAAAGCGGAGTAACTTGAATAAACATTCCTTTAAGAAGTACACCATGCTCAACCATCCGATCAACAAGACACTCTTCTTTAAGAAGTACACCATGCTCAACCATCCGATCAACAAGACACTCTTCTTTAAGAAGTACACCATGCTCAACCATCCGATCAACAAGACACTCTTCTGTAAGAAGTACACCATGCTCAACCATCCGATCAACAAGACACTCTTCTTTAAGAAGTACACCATGCTCAACCATCCGATCAACAAGACACTCTTCTGTAAGAAGTACACCATGCTCAACCATCCGATCAACCAGACACTCTTCTTTAAGAAGTACACCATGCTCAACCATACGATCAACAAGACGCTCTTCTTTAAGAAGTACACCATGCTCAACCATCCGATCAACAAGACGCTCTTCTTTAAGAAGTACACCATGCTCAACCATCCGATCAACAAGACGCTCTTCTTTAAGAAGTACACCATGCTCAACCATCTGATCTACAAGACGGTCTTCCTTAAGACAAAACACCACCGCTTTATTCATCCGTGACACATAAGCAACATTTTCATAGCCTACCTTCTCTCCTACCGCGACCAGAAACTCCTCCACAGTGACATTAGCTTCAGTAACACACCTTAAGCCATGCCGAAGTGACAGGGACGGCGTCTCCATGTGGGTCGCCATCCCCGCCAAAGCTAGGACAATTTCAACAAGAAAAACAATATGCTTAATTCAACCACAACAAAAAAATTAAAACAATCACCTTAATCATGCATAGGAAAAGGAAAACCACCAAGAGAAGTAAAACTAGAAAGAAAAAACAGGCGAACTAACTCCAGACAACACTCGCTCATACAATTCCCAGCATGCACCAAACACTCCCAGCATGCAGAGAGAGAAAGAGATTGGCAGACAGAGAGAGAGGAAGATTGAGGTGGTTATTTTGCCAGCATACAGGGTTTATTCTTTGAATATATTATGCAGACATTCAGATATCTGTTCACTCCAGCGGAAACAATCCGTATTGGAATCCAGCCGCTCATCTGGAAAAGGCGCTAATTTAGTCACATAATACGAATGCAACAAGATATCACAGATTCACATCATTCACATCATTTCTTGACATCCTTGGACATCCTTGGACATCCTTGGACATCCTTGGACAGAAATCTAGTAAATTGAGTTAATCTCCCACATAAACTCCAGATGATTTAGGCATATTAGGATCAGTTGAATGGGAAGTGTAGTTTTTTTGATGATATTTCCACACTATGAAGTCAAAAAGTGGAATTTCAACCTGTTCAGGTGGGATGGAATTGTTTTGCCGCTTCATAATGTTACAAACTGACAACAACCTTTCATTGCAGTCTGGTTTCTTTATTGGCTTTCAACAACAGAATTCAAGAGTGTTTACTCATTTGAAAAAATGTCAATAAATTTTGCAAAATTCTGAATATACTTTGTGATGATACTGAAGATTACACCATGGGCCATTGCATCATAGGCTTAACACAACAAGCAATACTAAGTATGTGTTTGGCCTCTGAGATGCAGAAGCCTATAGTTAGCCCTGTAGATAATCATGGCATTCTGCAATGAATAGATGGCAGACAGGGTATAGGCTAGGATGGTCCCACATGCAAATAGGCTGTTCTGTTCCTGCATCTTCTGGTGGTCTAATGAAAACAGTACAATAATGATACAACAAATTAAGATGCATTATGTACTGTATGCCTTTTGTTTTAATGACAAAACAAAGACACCTGTGGAAGTTCATCACTTTCAGGGTCCAACTCCAGCTCCAACTGACAGGTTGAATACCATGTGCCTTTGTTGTTGTTTTTGAAGGTGTAAGGGGTGGGGGTGGGCTCTAGACCATCCAATCAACCAATCAGGCTGTGTATGTACATATCTCTAATTTCATATGAAATGTTTTTTACTAACGCTCACACAATCAGATCAGCATTCCACTGGCCCAAGGAGGCTCTGGGAAATAAATTGTTTTAAAAAATATTATGGAGTGAGATATAATTTTTTTTAAACACACACACACAGTGATGTATAAGACATAAAGTGATGATTTCAAAACATTAAAAAATTAATTAAATTAAGAAATTGAATTAGCATAATAAAAAAATCCCCGTAAAAAGACCATGAGACATCCCGAAAATCGGTCTTCTCACAAATCGTCTGTAGCGTCCGAACGGTTTTACCTAGAAACGATTATGACCCCTCTATGGAAAGATGAGACTCTAAAGAACACGAGGGTGGTCTCCATTTCTGCGTCTTGGGACTCATCTGAAGTTGGTACAGCTGATCTGCCAACTTCAGTCTGTAGCATCCGAACAGTTTGGGCTACACACTAATATGACCCCTCTGTGGAAAGGTTTTGCTCTAGGATGCCCACAGGCCTCACAAGACTTGTCTTCAGGTCACCCGGTACCCGTTGAAAAAAATGAATGGAAGTATACAGTAACAGTCAACATTTTTGATACAACTACTTATTCTAAGATTTGTCTTTACTTGGACTATTTTCTACATTGTAGAATAATAGTGAAGACATCAAAACGATGAAATAACACATATGTAATCTTGTAGTAACCAAAAAAGTGTTAAACAATTCAAAATACATTTCATATTGAGATTCTTCAAAGCAGCCACCCTTTTCCTTGATGACAACTTTGCACCCCCCCCCCCTCCCCAAGGGATCTGAACTTCTTGACAAGGTGCCTAGGTGTTGGGTTAAAGTCGCTGCAATATGCTTAAGCGAGTACACACCGCACATGCATACTTCTGTGCCTCCTTTCACTCACACCCTTCTTCCTATCCCTTGTCCTCAGGTGTAAGTGTAACCTGCATTCGTCGCTGTGCCTGCTGCAAGAGGGGAACCTCCAGTGTCAGTGTGAACACAACACCACGGGACAGGACTGTCAGCGCTGCAAGAAGGGCTTCAAGGCCAAGTCTTGGAAAGCTGGCTCCTACCTGCCCACACCCAACGGATCTCCCAACACCTGTACGTATCCCCCATTTGTACAGTAGAGTTCTATTCTATTCTGTTTCTATTCATTTCTATTCTGTTCCTTGACCACTTTGAACAGGACCCACTTACATAGCTCACTCTTACCAAGTGAATTGAATTATATTCTTTACAGGTCCCAATTAGTTCAATTATGAGAATTGTACAGTATGTTGGAACCTGTTTATGATCTTTTACATAAAATATTATGTTCTTATTGATTCTAAATGTTTAATTGAACCATCTGTGAAGGATGGATGTGGATTCCCCTGTTAGAGTAGGGTTACCTGGGGGGATGTGGATTCCCCTGTTAGAGTAGGGTTACCTGGGGGGATGTGGATTCCCCTGTTAGAGTAGGGTTACCTGGGGGGCTGTGGATTCCCCAGACTTCTCCAACTAATTTCCTGAATGAAATGAGAGATGAAGAGACAGAGTTGTTTTTCTCTTACCCAGTGCATCATTTGTGAATCGGGAGGTGACGGAACAAAAAGTGAGCGCGAGAGTAGGGTTACCTGGGGGGCTCTGAGGTTCTGGAACATTGTTAGAGTAGGGTTACCCGGGGGGCTCTGAGGTTCTGGAACATTGTTAGAGTAGGGTTACCTGGGGGGCTCTGAGGTTCTGGAACATTGTTAGAGTAGGGTTACCTGGGGGGCTCTGAGGTTCTGGAACATTGTTAGAGTAGGGTTACCCGGGGGGCTCTGAGGTTCTGGAACATTGTTAGAGTAGGGTTACCTGGGGGGCTCTGAGGTTCTGGAACATTGTTAGAGTAGGGTTACCCGGGGGGCTCTGAGGTTCTGGAACATTGTTAGAGTAGGGTTACCTGGGGGGCTCTGAGGTTCTGGAACATTGTTAGAGTAGGGTTACCTGGGGGGCTCTGAGGTTCTGGAACATTGTTAGAGTAGGGTTACCTGGGGGGCTCTGAGGTTCTGGAACATTGTTAGAGTAGGGTTACCTGGGGGGCTCTGAGGTTCTGGAACATTGTTAGAGTAGGGTTACCCGGGGGGCTCTGAGGTTCTGGAACATTGTTAGAGTAGGGTTACCTGGGGGGCTCTGAGGTTCTGGAACATTGTTAGAGTAGGGTTACCCGGGGGGCTCTGAGGTTCTGGAACATTGTTAGAGTAGGGTTACCTGGGGGGCTCTGAGGTTCTGGAACATTGTTAGAGTAGGGTTACCCGGGGGGCTCTGAGGTTCTGGAACATTGTTAGAGTAGGGTTACCTGGGGGGCTCTGAGGTTCTGGAACATTGTTAGAGTAGGGTTACCTGGGGGGCTCTGAGGTTCTGGAACATTGTTAGAGTAGGGTTACCTGGGGGGCTCTGAGGTTCTGGAACATTGTTAGAGTAGGGTTACCCGGGGGGGCTCTGAGGTTCTGGAACATTGTTAGAGTAGGGTTACCTGGGGGGCTCTGAGGTTCTGGAACATTGTTAGAGTAGGGTTACCTGGGGGGCTCTGAGGTTCTGGAACATTGTTAGAGTATGGTTACCTGGGGGGCTCTGAGGTTCTGGAACATTGTTAGAGTAGGGTTACCTGGGGGGCTCTGAGGTTCTGGAACATTGTTAGAGTAGGGTTACCTGGGGGGCTCTGAGGTTCTGGAACATTGTTAGAGTAGGGTTACCTGGGGGGCTCTGAGGTTCTGGAACATTGTTAGAGTAGGGTTACCTGGGGGGCTCTGAGGTTCTGGAACATTGTTAGAGTAGGGTTACCTGGGGGGCTCTGAGGTTCTGGAACATTTGTTAGAGTAGGGTTACCTGGGGGGCTCTGAGGTTCTGGAACATTGTTAGAGTAGGGTTACCTGGGGGGCTCTGAGGTTCTGGAACATTGTTAGAGTAGGGTTACCTGGGGGGCTCTGAGGTTCTGGAACATTGTTAGAGTAGGGTTACCTGGGGGGCTCTGAGGTTCTGGAACATTGTTAGAGTAGGGTTACCTGGGGGGCTCTGAGGTTCTGGAACATTGTTAGAGTAGGGTTACCTGGGGGGCTCTGAGGTTCTGGAACATTGTTAGAGTAGGGTTACCTGGGGGGCTCTGAGGTTCTGGAACATTGTTAGAGTAGGGTTACCTGGGGGGCTCTGAGGTTCTGGAACATTGTTAGCCTATAGAGTCCTGGAAAAGTTTGGCCTTTTATAAACTCATTTGATAAATAATGCAATTTTACATCATTTTACATGACTGGACACTTAGCAGAATCTTTTTAAGACTGCACAAAAGATTGAAATGACAGGCTATTTTGACACTGACAAACTGAGAATCTGAGATCAATAAAAACAACCTTGTCTTGAATCCATTACTAGCCTGGGCCTAGGTGTGAGGAGACATTGTACAATAAGAGGAGGAAAGTATAGATCTAAAAAAGCTTTCACTGACTCACCCGTTGATGCCCAGCTCACTTGCCGGCGATGTCCGATGCACTCTCTTGTTTTACTTTGTACCTAGGCTACTGTTCGCTAGGCCTATTTGGAAGTTGCTCAAATATTTTGGCAACATACAGACAGATTAGAGACTTCTCTTTTCATCTGAAAACATTTGCTTTCCAACCTGTGTTTTCCCGCATTTCTTTTAAAAATATTGCAAAAGGCCTGTTTTGGCTGCATGCTGTTCACTGACATATTTGCTGCGCTTTCCTGACACCTTGTGATTGGCATAGACAGAATTCACAGCGAGGCATTTAAAAATAAAAGGGAGCTATTGATCCTCTATGGCGAAATTATAGGCCTAATCCTGGTGGACTGTTCTGAATGATTTAATTTATTTTTGAACAGAGAGCAGTAGTCCTAATTCTATAACTTTGACAAATGTATTTAAATTTATCAGAGGTGCTGCAGCACAAATCCCACGACTATGATTCTTTAAGGAAAACATTTAAAAAATATTTCCACGAGAGGTTCCAGATCCTGTACCTCAGAGCAGAGAGCAGTGTAGTGTAGTGTGGAGGGGGGGGATCTTGTTGGAGAATGTACTGTTGCTCGCACTGGCGATGATAAAATAATAATCTAGGCCAGGCAGCACATCCCATCCTGCCATAACCCCCCCCCCCAAACCCCTCCTCTGCCTCCCTTCGTCCACCACTGCAGAGCACCCTCCCTGCCTCCCAGCCTGGACTCTTCTGTCAGCTCTCTGGCAGATCAAGCCTGCTCTGGGGGCGGCCCAACTCCTCTGGCACTTGCCTGGTGGCGAGAGCCTATGCCTCCCCTATCATCCCATGATCAGAGAACCAGAGTTGGGTAGAGAACAGGGGCCTGGATGAACAGATTTGAGTGGTGTTCTACTGCAGAGGATCTAGTAGCAAACTGCATACAGATCAGAGTTCCTCTGTCCTCATCCCACAGACTGTGCAGGCTTTTGTTCCACCCCAGCACCAGCACAACTAATTTAACTAATTATGGCCAAATTATTAATGGTAGTTGATTGGTTGTATCAGGTGTGTTGGTGATGTTGGGCTGGAGCAAAAGCCTGAACACTCCTGTAGGTACCCACCAAGGTCAGGCCAGGATTAAAGAAAGCTGATATGCAGTTTTTTGACGCACAACACACACAAGATCATTCTACAGAGTGTGATTAACAAGGTCGGGAAGACTGCATAAATAAACAGATACTTATACAGTTTCTTTTTGTTCTCCCCCCCCCCCCTCTCTCGCCCTGTTTTTCAGGTGCAATCGCTGGTGCCCCCACAGGCGGTGGTTCTAGTAAGTAATAACAAGCCAAGAAGAGGATGTTGCATTCACACTCTCTCTCTCTCTCTCTCTCTCTCTCTCTCTCTCTCTCTCTCTCTCTCTCTCTCTCTCTCTCTCTCTCTCTCGTTACATATCTCTGTTCTTCAGCTTCCGCTCTTCTTCTTTTGTTGGTTGCAGTGCTGGACTTGTCTTCCATATCATTGATAGGACGTCCTGTACGGTTGCTACCATGGCATCGAAATGTCATTTTTTCATCCCAGCTACACTAGCTTCCACTGCAGGAATCTTTTCACAGTTCTGTCTCTCTTATGTTAGAATGAAGTCACTGGTGGAGAGGCATGGGAGAGAAAAAGAGAATGAAATAAAGAGGGGGAAGAGAGAGAGGGAAATGTGGGCTGAGAAATGTGGGCTGTAATGCGGTGTGTGTGTGTGTGAGAGAGAGAGAGAGGGGGATAGGACGTGAGCATGAAAGGTAGAGAGGGGGAGCAGGGGAATTTGTAAGTGTGCTGTAATACGGTGTGATTGTGAGTGAGGAGCTCCTAGAGGAATGAATCAAATGGAATTTGATTAGAGATACTCTCTGTGGAGACACTCTCAGCTCAGAGCGCTTAGATGGAAATGATCAGCAAAGTGGCAACATCAGACCTGACAGACAGCACTGGGCTCTCCTGGTTAGTCTACAGGACTTTTTTTGCACGGAATTGATCTTTTTCACAAAATATAGCATGTTACAAACGGCACCCCACTGACTGGGGATCTTTGGGGTTAAGATAGACTTCACCCCATAGGACTGACTGGGGATCTTTGGGGTTAAGATAGACTTCACCCCATAGGACTGACTGGGGATCTTTGGGGTTAAGATAGACTTCACCCCATAGGACTGACTGGGGATCTTTGGGGTTAAGATAGACTTCACCCCATAGGACTGACTGGGGATCTTTGGGGTTAAGATAGACTTCACCCCATAGGACTGACTGGGGATCTTTGGGGTTAAGATAGACTTCACCCCATAGGACTGACTGGGGATCTTTGGGGTTAAGATAGACTTCACCCCATAGGACTGACTGGGGATCTTTGGGGTTAAGATAGACTTCACCCCATAGGACTGACTGGGGATCTTTGGGGTTAAGATAGACTTCACCCCATAGGACTGACTGGGGATCTTTGGGGTTAAGATAGACTTCACCCCATAGGACTGACTGGGGATCTTTGGGGTTAAGATAGACTTCACCCCATAGGACTGACTGGGGATCTTTGGGGTTAAGATAGACTTCACCCCATAGGACTGACTGGGGATCTTTGGGGTTAAGATAGACTTCACCCCATAGGACTGACTGGGGATCTTTGGGGTTAAGATAGACTTCACCCCATAGGACTGACTGGGGATCTTTGGGGTT
This sequence comes from Oncorhynchus kisutch, assembly GCF_002021735.2. Classification (NCBI taxonomy): domain Eukaryota; kingdom Metazoa; phylum Chordata; class Actinopteri; order Salmoniformes; family Salmonidae; genus Oncorhynchus; species Oncorhynchus kisutch. The sequence goes on from NC_034202.2 coordinate 3,658,687, forward strand.
AAGATAGACTTCACCCCATAGGACTGACTGGGGACCTTTGGGGTTAAGATAGACTTCACCCCATAGGACTGACTGGGGATCTTTGGGGTTAAGATAGACTTCACCCCATAGGACTGACTGGGGATCTTTGGGGTTAAGATAGACTTCACCCCATAGGACTGACTGGGGATCTTTGGGGTTAAGATAGACTTCACCCCATAGGACTGACTGGGGATCTTTGGGGTTAAGATAGACTTGTAAAACTATTATTAGACTTGGCTTAAAGCTATTCAAGGATAAACAAATATGACATATGCTTTTAGACTAGTCATATATAGGACTAGCCAATGTTGTAGTGCAGTGGTAGGCAACCCTGGTCCTGGAGTACTGCAGGCACTTCATGTTTCTGATTTAACCCACCTGGAAGACCAGGTGTGTTGAATTTAGGCAATCACTGAACTGATCAATTATCTCAGTTGGTCAGGGCTGCGTTCAGTAGATGCAAATGTAATAGAATGTTCAATTGAACAGAAGCATTGTTGTATTGAATGACCAGTTGAAAAACCGGGACGGGTTGTGGGTTCAAAATGTACCGCTGCTCTTTAAATAAGTCACTCGTTGCCTCAAGCCACACCCCTGCACACCCACTAAATGGACCAAACGTATCTCAAAGTCTGTTCAAGAACGTTTCAGGAAAACGTGTCGTTCAGTACAAACCATTCCGCAATGTAACAAATGTTCAAGCACCAGTGGTTTAGGGCCTAGTTGGAACAAAATCCTGCAGTACCTGCGGCACTCCAGGAACAGGGTTAACTACCCCTGATTTTTTGAGTGGAGAGGGGAGATGTTTTGTTTGTTCGTCAACTTGAAATCTGTTTTCTCACAGAACTGTCAGAAACTTTGCCTTTGACCACCACAACCACTACTTCAGCCCCCACTACAACCTCCATAAGTGAAAGTGAACCTGAAACTACAACCGTATTCCCCACTACCACACCAGAACCAGACCTGACCACAACCGCTACTCAAGAAGCTTCTGCTACTACTACTCAGGAAGGTGGGCACCTAGAGAAGATAGACTTAGTGGTAGTGGGTAGAGTAGATATAGGTACAGTAGAAAAATATAGACTTATCATAGACAATAATTGTGTGTGTGTGTGTCATGTGTCTGTGCCCATGCACACGTGTGTGTGCATTATCATTAAAGTACATTATCATTAAAGTGCATTATCATTAAAGTCTCTTTTGTCAAACCATCCATCATCTTGGTTGACATTAATGATGTGATGTGTCCATGTAGTCCATCCATAGGAGAGAGTGGGCGTTGTGCTACTATAGAATGGACAGGTTGGCTGGATTCTTTCTGATTGACTGGATTTGAGGAGCCCCTATCCGACAGGACCAAACACCCTGTCAAGACCGTGAATATAAAGTGGTCCTCAGAACCAGGTCTAGTCCCGACCGACAACGGTCCTAGGTTAAATTTAAACCTGACATCTTGGGAGCCAGAGGGCCAATCGTGTTCCTCCGGGAAAAGCACTTAGTGTGTAGGGAGGAGGGAGGGAGAGGACGGCGAAAGAGGGAATGACAGGAACGTCGTGTCTGATGTCGTCAGAATTTTCTTTGAGGAAATCCATTAAATGCTGTTGTTGAATTGCACAGCACTTTTCCGTATTTTAAGGCCGATGTCAAGAGCTCCTATAGAGTCACTGATGAGCTGTGATTGAGGAGCAGCTCTAAAACATCAAAAAGAAACAGTCATCTCGTTACCAGTCTGGTGTGCAATCTGTGTGTTTATGGATGGCTCAGAGAAACTCATATATCATCCTCCCGGGGATCCGAGCTCTCACTCACTCCCCCACCTCCCCATCACCTCCCTACAGGTAGAGTACATGCTGTGCCTGACCAGGAGTCCACCCTCTTCTCATGGATCTAAGAATAAAAACCCTGATAATTCCAAGTCCAGTCATAACACACGTGTGTGCGTGCGTGTAGGCATGGGGATGCTTCTTCCCTGCAGAAAGAATGCACATTCCATCCACACGAGTTTGTCTACAGAGTTAGAGAAGTGTGTCATACTTAATTAAATAAGGCACAAGAGGCAGTGCTGTGTCATGAATACAGTTGCAAGTAAATGGCGTTGTTTGGCCCTACACAATAACCGTCATCATGGTAGCATTCACATGAATGTAGAAGTGTTTAGAAACATATTCTATTTTTATTTACAATAAAAGTGACACCAAAATGACAGTACATTATTTACTGTTAATTTCTATTGGGCACAAAATAATCTGAAACACAATGTGAAATGCTGTCATTTCTAAACAGTTCACCCAATATGGATGAAAATACCCTCAAAATAAAGCTGACAGTCTGCACTTTTACCTCAAATCCATGTTATATTTCAAATCCAAAGTGCTGAACTACAGAGCCAAAACAACAAAAAATGTGTCACTGTTCAAATACTTTTGGAGCTCACTGTAGGGAAAGGGAAATGGGATACCTAGTCAGTTGCACAAATGAATGCAATTCTTACAAAATGTGTCTACCGCATTTAACCCAACCACTCTGGATCAGAGAGCTGCAGAGGGCTGCCTTAATCTGTAGATCCACTCTCCCTTATTAGTCTCATGGGCCTCCCTCCCCCAGCCAGTCAGCCGGTCAGTCTCTGCTACTGAGCATGCTCAGATGGACAGGGGATTAGTAGTCCAGTGGCCAGCCAGAAGGATCTACAGAGCTCTGACCCCATTGGTCAATTTGGCCAGATGGGTGTGGGGAGGGGAGAGGAGAGGAGGGCTGGTCAGAGGGAGAATCTCAATTGCATTCTACTCGCATCCTCTCTCGTTGCCTCCTTTTCAAAACACATTGGAGGAGAAGGTCGGAGGGGAGGGATCTTTGGCTTTCTCATGCAATGGGATTTGAGAAGGAGGCGAGGAGAGGAGGAGTATGCAATTGAGATTCTCCCAGAGAGACCAAATCCTTGGGCCCACTTGACCCCTCCCCTTCCTAAATCTGCCTTTGCAGATAGAGGCCTTGGCAGGTCAAGCGGCATTCCCTATCTGCTAACTAAGAAACAC